>NC_081408.1:263219694-263424694 GCF_030272615.1 Cryptomeria japonica
TCGATGCACGAGAAATATATCTAACCCTATTTAGTAACTCTTATAGCCATTTAGCATACAAGGTATAAACAGACTTAAAGAATGTTGTTCCAATATCAACATAACATCCAACATGTAGCTATAGAAAGTACACCATCCACGACCAATACAAATATACATTATTTACACCATACATCATATTAGTTTAGTCTTAATGTACTATTAGGTTCAAGAAAGTCAGCTTCCTTAACTTATCTATAGTTGTCTCAGGGTCAAGGCTTTCATGTTATTATTTGTTCAAACCTTGTAATAATATATAACAAGTCCATCTTATCTCTATTGCCACTATGCTAAAACCATACAAATAATTAACTACGTTTTGAGATTGATAATTAATATAAGACACATATCTATGATCTCTAAGGAAATGCTTTCTTCCACTATCATTCAAGGATAACCATGTCCTTCCTTTATATCATTATCACATAATCACTTTGGTTAGTGATATTGTTGATATCAAGAGATCACCAATAGATACACCAAGGATAATTAATCATGTTACTAATACGGGTGTTTCTTGACACTGTAATGATTAATCGGATATTGACCATAATACTAATAGGATGCTACTATTAAAAAAAATTTAATTACAATAAAATAATCATAATAAGTCTAAATATATTAAAAAGAAAGACCTAAGTAATTAAAATATGATTCTTATACAATAATTATACAATCCATCAAATAACTTTATGATCATGTCCTACTTTAACATGGACCAATGATTTCAATATCTCAATCATTCTATATTGCAACATTCTTTAGAAGTGTAATCTAAATTATCAAGTTGCTAATAACTTGATCAAGAATGATTTCATAAGAATATAAAAAGAATGACAAAGACTATAAAGAAATTCATGACTATAACAACATTAATTGTATTTTGAAATGCTAATGGAAGACTACCTATACAAATGATAACACTAGAGAAATTACATCACAATCAAAATGCATGGATAATAGTTAGCAACAAGACAACTAAGTTATTCAACTAATAACTCCCAACAAACATTAATCATCGAAAGTTTATTAATTAGTAATCCAATACAATGGATCTTAGTGGGTTTTATTTAAAACCAAAAGAGTACCTATTATCCTCAATTTTAGCGCTAGCAAAAATCGAAGGTACCCCTCAAATTTTGGCTCATTTGTGGTTTTTTGTGCTCTATGTTCTCTTTACGAGACATTTTTGTCATCATAAGAGTGTTTTTTCCCTCGTTTACACCTTTTCATCTTTACGTGAAGTCTAGGTGTAAATCGGATTCACAAACCCAAATTGCCCTTATTTATTACACTTTGAGTTATTTATGGCTTGCTTGAAAAGTTTTTTTAGGAGCCTTTTACTTTGTTTTTAAGAATTATTTATCCTCTTTTTACCCTCATTTTAATCTTTCCCAAGTTTATTTTGAAGCCAGAGGGAGAAGATTTCAACTTCACATTTCAGGTATATGTTCTTTCTTCCCTCTTGTTAGGGTTTTTAAAAACCCTTTTTGATTATTTTTTGGACTTTTGTATAATCTTTATTGGTTCTTCTTGACAGAGATTTTGTTGGGATCTTATGATCTCAAGCAATCTCCATCTTTTTACCTTGTTTTATCCCATGGTGTCATGGCAAGATCGTAGGCTTGATACGCACCACTGAGTGGTTCATGGCAGATCTGCGACCTCGCCACAATACCATATAAATCCTTTCATTTATGCCTTATGTTGTTTTATATGTTGTGATGTGGGTGGGGCATTCAGCCTGCCACACACCACATCATGGTGTGTGGTGGGTCTACAACCCCGACCACATGTCATATCCCTTTGCATTATTCTAAGTGGTGTTGGCGGAGCCGTAGGCCCACCACACACCACTGCATAGTGTATGGCAGGTCAATGACTCCAATGACTGCGGGTGTAGAAACAAGACCCTCATTCAATATTTCCTTCTTCTTTAGTTAGTTCTAACATTGATCACATAAGAGATACAGAGATAGGTTATGTTGACTTAGCTAATTTTCTTAAGAGGATTGAGAAACCACCTTCATATCGTGACATGGAAGTTGTTATCAACATCAGAATTCATCTGGTGGCTGCTTTCCTAATGTCAACTCAAGATCCTGAGTTTGTAATGACAGTCGCAAATCACTTTGACCTCATCAATAGAAGTGTAAAGGATGAAGATGGAAATAAATTAATTAGGCTAGATGAGGAGTTCTTTGATTCAATTTTCAAGTGTCCTAGTATTGAGAGATATACGGATATTACAATGCAATCAACCATAGCTTATTTTGATAGAAATTCTGATAAATGTAGAAAGAACATGAATGATAATTGGCTGAAGACCCCAAGATCTACCATTGCAAGATGGCCAGAAACTCTTCCTCGATGTGACTTCATTAAAGAGGTCAATGATTTGATAACTCTTTTGAGCAAAGTGAAAGGTCTAAATACCTCTAATACCTTCAATAAATGGATGTATCAATACATTCATATGACTAGACAAAACAAAGAGAAGATATTTTGGGGAAAATAGATCAATGATGCCATCTGTGAATAGATCGCCAAGGTACCTACCATGCTCAAGTTCTATATGACTTCATACTTGGTGTACGTTGCAACTTCAATGAGATATTTTCCTGGATTATCTACAACTGATGATAGGAGACAAATTGAGGTACATAAATATTATTCCTAGTTGGTTCTTCAGAATAGTCATAGTCATTTTTGAAGAGTAAATGATGCATTCTTTGGTTATTATATGGTTATGTTTAATAAGAATTTATACAATAAAAGGGTGTCTGATCATGCTTGGGAAGTGGTTAACCAATATGGATGCATGTTCCTCCAATTTCTGACTTTCACATATCTGAGAGTTGATTGTTTCATCGGTGAGCCTTTCATGCTCCCTAGGTATCCTTCTGATAAGATTGTATTGATGGAACTAGCTCGTAAGATGAATGTTGCAATGAAGCCCAATCAAGTTCTCATAAGATAGGTTTGAAATTTTCCCTTTCCATTGGTAGATACTCCATTACTTCCATTTTCAAATCCAGAGTAATGGAGGAGGAAATGAGAAGAGTTACCATGAGGTTCTTCAAAGCTAGGAAGGACTTCGATTATAGAGGAATGAGAAATAAGTTGAAGAAGGCATATGTACATGTGCATCGAATTGAAGATGTTTGGGCTGATTGTAGGTTTGAGCATTATGTAAGGAAACTTTACTACTGTCGGCTAACTGTTGGACAAATTGAAAACCTTGGCCTTGCCGATGTTCTTGATGATGTGGAGGAAAACGACAATATCTTCGATCCTATGTATGAGAAGAATAAAGTTTCTTCTACTCCTTTTCCTCTCATTCAATGGTCGCAAAAGGAATGTACCTCCATCAGGGAATGATTTCAAAGTATTCTTATGAAGACTAAAATTTGGTTATCTTTGCATGGTGTTCCCATGAAACCTTTCTCTTCTAGTTCTGATGTGAACATTTTTGGCCCAATGGGAAGAAGATCAAAGATTAGAACTAAGAAAAAGCAAGAGCTTGCCACTCCAGCAAACACTCCTCAATTGAAGTTCACAGTTGGGTCTAAGAAAGGAAAAGATCAAGGAGAACCCTCAAGCTATAATATCCAGGAAATATCATAGTTAGAACTACCAAATGAACAAGAGAAGGGTGAGCATCCTAATGAAGAGTTAATTTCTGGTCAAGGGGGTGATCAAGAACAAAATGAATTTGACGAAGAAGAAATTCCATGAGCAAATGAATCCTTACTTCAGGTATCTTCTCCTTCATCTATGTTACAAGTTCTTGTTTCTACTTCTAAGCTCGAGCCTCCAGTGGTCACATGTATTTCCCCTTCAAGTGTTATTCATGTATCTTCCACTAGTACTAGTGAGTCCATTTTAGACATGCCACATCACAATATTGAGAATGTATTTTATGATATTCCCTCATTTTTTGAAGTATCTATAACCATGATGGATGATTTTGATAAATTCATGAATGAAGAAGTCCCTAGATCCAATGAATCATCCCTTGAGAATCCTCCCCATGTCATTACCATGACCTCTCTTATAGTAACCACCATTGTTCAATATTCCATCAATCCCTCTCAGGATGTGGTAGTAGGTGAGAATGATGACTTGACTTTACCACCTTGGTTGATGTCTAATGTGCCAAATAGAAAGAAGTAGGTTGTCTCTCTTGAAGATTTTGATTTCAGTCAACTTGTTCCTGTCAAGCCCAAAACTACTAAGAAAGCTAAAACTCTATCAAGGGTTAGGTCAACAAAGATAAGAACACGTATGTTGAAGTTGTTGTTCCTCCTGTAGATGTAGTTGTTGGTCAATTTCAAGATTTATACTATGTCATTCAAAGAATTGAATTAGGAAAACAAACTCATGATTCTGCTTCAGGTGATGCCATATCAACTTTAGAAGCTCTTGTTGAAAGGTACGATGAAGATAAGGTCAAGCAGGATCAACTCAAAGCATGGATTGAGAAACTCACCTCAATTCTTATTAAAGTGACCAAATATTTAGAAATTGTTGAACTAGTAGCTTCATCCTTGGACGAACAGGTTGTTAAAAGGGATAAGCAAGCAACATAATGAAGCAAAGCTATAGGAGAATGGATGGTTCTAATTCCGAGTCAAGGCACATGACTCATAAGTTCATCTTGCACTATTGTCAACAACCTTTATGCGATAAGGATAGAGGTAGATAGCACCATAGAGGTCTTCTCCCAAGAGCTTGAAATACAAGAAAAGGATTTTGAGGTCTGGTTGAAGTTTGAAGATTATGATTTTGATGACCTCATCCAACATGGTGTCATTCCTTCACGGTGCATGTACATTGAGTAGTGAGAAGCTTTTGAGCATTAGATGAATATTCTTGAGCACCTAGTAAAGGATATGAGGAAGGCCCTTAAATGTTGTGCCAATAAGAGGAGAGAGATTCTTGCAAAGAACTCTAAGATTCCATGTGCATTTCTTCATGAAAAATGAAAAGGTGTTTGATATTGATTTAGTCATCAAAGAGTTCAGCTTGTTCAAGACAACGATTGAGGTTGATAAGGAGGATTTCTCTTTATCCTCAATTGATAAATTGGTTGATCTCCAGTTTGTTTTGGATTTTCTGGATACAATTTTGAGGAAGCACAAGAAGTATTGTACCAACTTGGAAGATTCCATCACCAAGGTCAAAGTCATCACTAGCAATACCCAGGGAGCTAATGGAATTAAAATAAAGAATGCTTTTCAAATGTTTGAGGAGTTCAAGAAGATAAATTTGGCTTAAGGGAAAGTGACACAGTCATTTTCATGACTTTCTAGTGACTTTTTATTTTATTCATCGACACCTCAGGTGTCTTTTTGTAATTGCTTATGTACACCTAGAAAGTGCACAAGTCCTAAGTCAAATTGAACTCTTCTTTTGACTTAGTCTTAGAATTAGTTATAGTTTCCTATTTTCATGTTGCACCCCTCTTCCATATATATGAGGGTTATTATTGTAATAAGGATATTTTTTCCATCTTTGTTTATACAACAAAACTCTGCCAAAGGGAAAAGAAAATTGAGACTTAGTGTTCATTTTGTAAATTTGTGATTTAATCAAGAAAGAGAAGAGTTTGACATTCAAAATTTGTTTTGAGTTCAATCTTTTATGTGGTATGGATGTTCTTATGTCATTGATATCATATGTTCTTCGATGATTAAAGTTGGTTAAAGTTATTAGTGTTGAATATTGAAGAACTTTTGAGTGTTTACAAGTAATCTTTGAGTTACTTTGGAAATTCAAAATTTGGCAATTAGCTGAGAAGAAATTGCTTTAAGTCTTTGAGCTTATACAAGTCATCTTTGGAAGTTGTATTTAAAGGATAGAAAGTAGAGTCTTTGTGATATATAGACTATCTGGATAGAGTAGAATATCTTTTAATATATTTGTGAGCCTTTGAGATGACAATATATTTAGGTTACAGTGTTTGATAGGAATCTTAGTACATATAAAGAATCTTTAAGTTCTTAAGTGTGCAAATTCTCATCCTTGGGTCATTTTCAGATAACGAAAGTAACAAAAGACTTTGTTCTTTCATGGACACTTTACTTTCCAAGTTAGTTAAGTATAATATTACTACAGGTTTTCAAAGTTATTTAAGTTAAGTGAAAAGTCTATTCTTAAAGAGAATTGAATATAATTGGTTTTGAAAGAAGAGAACCAAGTTGCTATTGTACCTTGGATTAGTGTAAAGTTAGTAGGTAGTAAAAATAGAAAATAGTTGCAGTAGAAAGGGGGACCATTCCCTTATAATTAGGAGGAATTATATCTTGCCTTCTGAGAGATATCGTTCTATGTGTTGTCATGAAACACACATTTTGTGAACTTATTAGGGTTTAGACAGATCCGAAGCAAATACAAATTAACAATTATATGCAGATACAAACACAAAAGATGAAGAAAAATACATGACACAAAAAACATAGAGATTTAATATGGTTCATCCAAGATGGGATACATCCATAGAACACAATCATCCAATCTTTTCTTATTATCTAATAAATCAGTACAACACCATTACAATGCCTTTTTGCATTCCAACCGCTTATAACAAGCAATTTTTTGGGCAACACTCAAAGTCGGTTATTTTTAGGGTTTTTTTCAATGTCTATGTTTTTCCAACAAAAAACAAAAAACAATCTCCTACTTGGAGACTAATCAGACTCCACACCAAACAATTTCCCACTTGGAGACTAATTCTAGATGACACTATTGAACTTGCAGCTCCCACTGGATAAAACTCTTGGAATCGATTGTTCCTTAATTCCATGATTGTCATTCAAGAAGGCCAAGAGAAACTAAGGAGGAAATCAACTTCTCTCGTGGGACTACTTTCGCGAACATGTTTGTAGGATTATCACTTGTGTGAATCTTGAAAAACCATAACTAGTCATCCTCTAAAACAGACCGTATGAAGTGGTACCTATGCTAAATGTGTTTTGTCATCGAATGAAGAGCATAATTATTAGTAAGATGAATGTCACTCTTCTATCAGTATACGATGGGATATTCTCTTGCATTTGGTCCAATTCTGCCAAAAAATGTTGTAACCAAATCATCTCCTTGCTAGCTTCAGTTGCAACTACATACTCAGCTTTAGTGGTTGAAAGTGCAACAACCTTTTGTAGTCTAGAAATCCAACAAACTACAATTCCCCCTACAGTAAAAACATACCCTGTAGTACTCCTCATATCAATATCACCTACTAGATCAAAGTCAACATATCCTTGTAGAGCAACATTTGATCCTTTCAAACATAATTTCTTGTTAATAGTACCTCTCAAATACCTAAGAATCCATTTTACAACATTCCAATGTTCCATTCCCAGATTACTCATATACCTGCTCACAAATCCCATTGCATGTGCAATATATGGCCATGTGCATACCATTGCATACATTAGAATGCCAACAACTGATGAATACGAGATGTTAGACATTTTATTTGCCTCTTCCTTTGTCTTTGGACACATCTCCTTAGTCAATTTGAAATGATTAGCCAAAGTTGTACCAATTGCTTTTGCATTCTACATGTTAAATCTTTTCAACACCTTCTTTATATAATCACTTTGGGACAAAGTTAATGTTCTATTTGTCTTATCCTGTGAAATCCTCATACCAAGGATTTGCTTAGCTGCACCTAAATCCTTCATAGCAAATGACTTTTCTAATTTGATCAAGCATGTCATCAACATAAAGTAACATGATAATATAATTGTCATTATCCAATCTCTTAAAATAAACACAATGATCATAATGACATCTATGGTAACCTTGTTCAACCATGAAACTATCAAATTTTAAATACCATTGTCAGGGTGCTTGTTTTAGGCCATACAAACACTTCTTCAACGTGCACACTAAATTCTCCTTACCTTTGACCTTATATCCCTATGGTTGTTGCATGTAGATTTCCTCCTCCACAACCCCATGGAGAAAAGTTTTTTTAACATCTGGTTATTCAAGATACAAGTCTTCTGTAGCCACAAGACTTAGAACTGTTCTTATTGAAGTCATTTTTACAACTAGAGAAAACTATTTCATCAAAATCTATACCCTTTTTTGTGCAAAACCTTTTACCATAAGTCTAGCCTTATATCTTTTATGTCCTCCATCCTCCTCCTTTAGCCTATAAACCCATTTATTTGGCAAGGCCCTTTTTCTTGCAAGTAATGGGACCATCCCAAGTTTGATTCTTCATCAAGGAACCCATTTCCTCTTACATGCCTAGCTCCCCCTGTTGTTTGGCATCCACCGACATTGCTTCTTCATATACTTTTGGTTCACCAGAATAAGTTAATTAAATAAAATACAAAGAAGGAGAAAATATTTTAGGAGGTCTACTTAACCTCATCAAACATCTAACACTTGTACCTGAGTTTGTGGGATATTTTGTTCTTGCTGAGCATCAGGTACCAATGGCATTTTATTTTCAAGAATATCATCTAGCACCACATACATTTTTGACATATTCATGCTTCTTTTCCTGCATTTTATCTTTACACATGACCTTCTCATTGAATATAACATCTCTACTTCTAATTATTTTCTAATTTTTAAAATCCCATAACTGATAACCAAAGTCATCCATTCTATATCCAATGAAGGTAAATTTTTGAGATTTATAATCAAGCCTTGTTCTGTTTTCTTTATCAAAATTGACAAAAGCTTCACAACCAAAGGTTTTTAGAAAAGAATAGTTTACCTTTTTACCAGTCCATGCCTCCTCTGGAATGCCACCATCCAAATGATTTGAATGTCCTCTATTTATCAAATAAACAACAATATGTATAGAATTTGTCCAAAATTGTAGGGGCAATCCATCATGGAATCTCATACTCCTTGCACACTCCATGATGGTCCTATTCATTCTCTCAGACACACAATTTTCATGTGGGGTTCCTGGAATGATTTTCTGCCTTTGAATTCCATTGAAAGAACAATAATATTCAAATGATTTGCTACAATACTTGCCTCCATTATCAAATCTGAGACACTTCAACTTTTTTCTCGTCTCATTTTCAACCAAAGCTTTCCATTTCTTAAAAGTTTCAAAAACATCTGATTTCTGTTTTAGGAAATATACCCATGTTTTCTTGGTTGCATCGTCTACAAAAATAACATAGTAACAAGAGCCACAAAGAGATGATACCTAAGTCGGCCCCCATGCATCTAAATGCACAAGCTTTAATTTCTCTCTCTTCTTCTCTTTCCCAACCTTGAGAAATCTAACTCTTTTCTATTTACCATAAACACAATTTTCATAGAATTCTAAATCAATATGCTTCAATCCTGACAACAAATTTTTAGAGTGAAGGATTTCCATCCCTTACTCACTCATGTACCCAAGTCTATGGTGCCACAATTTTGAATATGTCCTTGCAAGATCTATTGTAACTATCTTTGCAACAACTTTTCCTGTAGCAGCTAAAGTAGAATAAGTGTTACTAGTACACAAATACAATGTTCCTACCTTTGCACCTTTAGTGACCTTCTAGACATTGTCTATAAAGGTAACTATGCAACCTTCACTGCCCAGTTGTCCTGCAAAAATTAAATTTATTCTTAAATTAGGAACATGTCTTACCTCCTACAACAACCAGTCATTTCCATTCTGCAACTTGATTTTTATCTTGCCTTTTCCAACAATCTGGCAGGGCTCATCATCACCCAAATATGCCTGTCCAAAATCACCTTGAACATAATCTAGAAAATATTTTCTATGGGTTGTAGCATGAAATGAATGATGAATACTAAGAGGGGGGGGGGGGGGTGAATTAGTATACCAAAAAACACTGTATTCAAACACTTAAACAATCTAGTGATAAATCGGTCAAACAGTTTAACAAACAAACCGGTTAACACACATGCAAACCAAAATATAAATAAGACATTCACCCACAGGAGCAATAACACCATAACACAAGATTTTTTATGTGGAAACCCAAATGGGAAAAACCACAGTGAGATGAAACTCACAAGTAACTATTTGCAGAATAGGAACCAGACCGATTAAGGTCATACAATGTTCTTTACCAGAACAAATCCTGTTAGGAATCTCAATCTCTGTTAGGAGATAAGTCCGATCAAAGACTACCTTGCTAGAGGATTTTAGATCCACAGATGTGAACCACCTTGTTAGAGGATTTTACAAAGGCTACTCTGAGCCTACCCGATTAAGGGCTTCAGACTTGTCAAAGATGTAAGTAGTCAACAAGTGAATGATCTAGCAAATAGAATAGATTGCTTGGTTAGATCCATTGTGGCTCATAGCTAATGCATTTCAGCATTACTTCAGTCTTCAGTGACTCACACTCTATTATGCTTCACAAAAACTTGATCTTCATAGTTAAGATCGTTCTTACAAAAACTCATCAACCACCTTAAACCCTAGCAACAACCTAAAACCCCAGACATGATGTCCTTATAAAGGAATTTGATTTCATGTCGGTCCAGTAGGTTTACAATCCAATTTCCTAGGTTCAATGAATCTAGACATACTTGGTAACACAACACAAAAAGCACCACCAGAGTGTCAGCACCGTCAAACAATCAGTGGATGGTAACTCATCACAGAATGCCGGTTGGAAGCTCATCAGAGTATTACCGGTTTACACAAAATACCGGTTGCCGGTTTGACAAAAGTGAAGATTGGGAAATATGTGTTTTGCCGCTTTGATCCCTCGTATTGCTTGAGATCCACGAATCACTTGAAGTCAACATACCGCTTCAGACCGGTAAACACATTCTGCAAAACACAAATAGTCTAAAGACTATAATACAACATACCGGTTGCAACAAATTCCGGTTGAGCTTAAACTCATACATATAAAAGTGATCTCAATGCAAGTGTGTGTCCATCAATGACAATCACAACATAATCATCAAAAATGCCAACAATGAAGCCCCTGAATCTATTAGCCAAAAGTTATTAACATTATCTAAACACATAATCAAGGCATCTTGTAAAGTATTACTTGCAACATAAGCTTCCTTACTGTCATCTTCATTTCCGTCTCCTTGTTTATTTTTTCAAGACCAACAATCTTTTTTTAAATGTTCTGGCTTTTTGCAAGATCAACAACCCTTTCTTCCTCTGGATTGAGAGCGTCCTTTCTTTGACTTCCCTTGTGACTTCTCATGCCCAGGTCCTTTTCCTCTTTCCTTTGATCTTCCCCTCTTTTCTACATTTAAAATAGTACCTGATGATGTTGAAGTCTCACTTGTGCTTTTCTGACACATTTCCTTGCTTAGCATAACACCAACAACATCATCAAATTTCAAAGTATTTGAACCAAAGATAGAGTTACTTACAACCATAACCAAGCTATTCCATCTTTCTAGCAAAGAATATAAAATTAAGAGAGCTCTAACCTCTTCGTCAAAGTTAACTTTTACAAAAGTCAATTGGCTGGTAACTATATTAAATTCATTTAAATGATCTACTATAGATCCTCCCTCACTCATTTTTATATTAAACAAATGCTTCATAAGAAATGCCTTATTTGAATTTGAGGGTTTCTCATACAGTTTAGCTAGTGTCGACATCAGATCTGCAATTGTTGTTGCTTTTGATATATTGAATGCTATAGATGGTGCAAGGCACAATCGAATGGTTCCCAGTGCCTTTTTGTCTAGAATATCCCAATCTTCATCTGACATCATGGTCGGTTTCTTTGTCTTTCCTTCCAATGACCGCCATAGATCCTTTTGATATAGGCAATCTTCCATCTGCATTTTTCATAACTGATAATTCTAGTTGTTGAACTTCTCGACCTTGAACTTGGTTTCTTCCATTGCTCCCTCTCAAACCTGAAAGTCCCTACCAATTTATAGAAATACACGGCTCTGATACCAATTGTTAGGGTTTGGAAGATCCAGAGCAAATATAAATTAATAACTATATGCAGATACAAACATAAAAGATGAAAAAAAATGCATAACATAAAGATTTAACGTGGTTCACCCAAGATGGGCTACATCCATAGAACACAATCATCCAATCTTTTCTTATTATCCAGTAAATTAGTACAACACCATTACAATGCTTTTTTGCATTCCAACTGCTTATAACAAGCAATTTTTTGGGCAACACTCAAAGTCGGTTATTTTTAGGGTTTTTTCAATGTCGGTTTTTTTTTTTCAGCAAAAAATGACAAACAATCTTCCACTTGGAAATTGATCAGGCTCCACACCAAACAAAACCTTCATTAGTTTACAAAATTTTTGCCCAACAGTACCAAATTAAGAAACTTCTAAATATAAGACTAAATATTACGTAATTTAAGATCGATATAATCTCTTTTATTAAATACCCAAATCCTTCATTCAACAATTTATTGAATTATCATGTGTTTCCCTCATATTTGGCATACCTATTGTTTGAATTTCAAATTTTTCCCAAGGTCAGAAAGAGGACTAATGAGTGTTTACGCGTAGGTAATGAGCGCGTTGCCCAAGGTCATTACTAGTCAGAATCCAAAAAATGGAAAAATCTTGAGAACTATCACAATTTGAGGGAAATTGCTTGACAATCAGGATCTAAATGTCATTTTATGTCGTGTGGCCAACTTTCACCTGAACCCAGTTCATACTTTGTCATATTTTAAACTTTCCATTTTTGGTGTATGTTGCCCCCAAAATGATTAAATATCTCATCCTAGGCTTTGTCATGAGGTGTAAATAATCATGTTGACCTTTTTCCCTTTTCATTGATACGTGTTTCAAATTTCAGGACTTAACTCCCTACTGTTTGAAAGTTATGCCATTTTTCGTCGGCCAAAACAATATATTTGAAATATTTAAATTATTTCTCAAATAATAATTTAATATTTTAAATTATTTTAATATGTCTGATCTTTTGTGCTTAAAAAGTTGTTCAAAAGCATCGGTTGCACTCTTCCTTATTTCCTCACGGTGATCAATGGTTTCTAAGGTCTAAAGGATAGTTCGTGAAGCTCAAGGTTAGAAATGCTCAATTTTTGAGCATTCTTAACCTCTTTTTTAACCTTTGCCAAAAAAGGTTAGAAATGCTCACTTTTTGAGCATTTCTAACCCATATTTCTAACCTATTCCCAAAAGGTTAAGAATGCTCAAAATTTGAGCATTTCTGACCCCATTTCCTAACCTTTCGGGCCCCACTTTGTCAAGAAGGTTAGAAATGCTCAATTTCTGAGCATTCTTAACCTCTTATTGATTTTATCAAAGAAAGGGAAAATATTAAAGGAAAAACAATAAGGAAAAGAAGGATTCAAATACCAGGGTATGAATGTTCATCAAATGTATTGAAGAGAGGAAATGGTTTCATCAAAGATTGAAGTTGCAGTTGCTAACGAAATACACATGCCAACGTGGAGTCAAGATTCCATCACACATTGCATTGGTAAACTCTCTAACTCAGTTCAGCGTCCTCTTTGTCTATACTAAAATGGAAACTCTAAAGCAAGGTGCAGATCAAGCATAGACGAGCACATAAGCAGTTAGCAAAATATTTCAAATACATGTCATTTCATTGAGTGTAGCGGTTGCAAAGATGAGTAGAAAATATATTTTGATGAAAAAGCTCTATAGTCTGGCAGCTATTAATGATGGTGTTATTGCAAAATGTGGAAGTAAGGAAAAAGAAAACAGACTGTTTGATCAAGCAAGTGCATGTAAATTGTTTGACGAAATGCCTTAAAGAGATGTCACCTCATCACGACAAGCAAGGATTGCAGAATGCACACAAAATGAATTTCCTAAAAAAGCTTTCAAATCTTTCAAGGTAATGTAATTAGCAGGTGTAAGGCCTAATTCCACAACTGTTGAAAACATCCTTTCTATCTGTAATGGTGATCGCTCGAATGGTGGTCAACCAATCGCTTCTCACGCTAATACGTCAACTCCAAATCTTGTTGCGAGAGTTATGATTATTAAGAGTGAAATCTAGTATTAGTTCATGATTGAAATTTGTTTGCACCCGCCTCAATTTCACTGTGATATGGCTACAGAACCCCTCACCTCTCATCTTGAGCTGAACTGAGACCGATTGGTCCCAAAGATGGCGCACCCATCAATATGCAGAAGTTGAAGACGTTGTGAGAGCAAGCTGATATGCACGCTGTGGATATGGGAGGTTTGATAAAAAGGACCAATATTTGATACTTGCTGAATAGAAAGCACTGGCAAATCACAGAAAATGGAAGGAATCAATTGCTAAAAAAATAGACCATGCACGTGAAAAGTTTGACAGAATTCCTCAAAGAAATGCAGTCCCATGAAATGCGATGATAGCTGGGTATCACTTGAGGATTCAAAGAGCACAGACAATGCATGCAAGCTGTTTTGGCAAGTTTGAAGGCAACATAAAGTATAGGCAATGCACATGAACGGTTTGGCAAAATGTTTTCCAAGAATGCCATGCTTGTGGTGATGCTGCACAATGCTGGAAGCATAGATACAACGCATTAACTGTTTGGCAAAATCCCTCACAGTCACGTGGTCTTAGGCCATGAAATGATTGATATAATTCCCCAAAGTCATATGATCTTCTTGGCATAATAATAATACATTTTATTTTCATGACTGTTTCCAGCATCCTCCTTGCCAACAATAAGAAGAAATCAATCACTCCACGATGTTATCTCAAATGCGTTTTAAAAACAAATGATATGGATTTTCAGTCAAGTCGCAGAGATAATTTCTGTCAGATTTTGTTGATGCAACCACTCCAGTAGCCAAATATCACAAATTAGGGTGAAAGTTGAGGCGAATAGTCAAAACAAGATTTATGTTGCAATGGGAAATGTCTTGATATCAGAAGGCATTCAACATATGGAGAAAACACATGGAATGTTTTGACAAAGTTATCAATCCTCTTTAAAATAGTGTTGTGTGGATATTATTTTTGTTTTGGCATAATGAAATATAAATTCCATAGCCCCGATTATGCTCCCATTCTTAAATGTTCGCATTCAGATATTGGAGATACCAAGTTGGGAAATGTAAATCTTGCAGACTTCTGGAAAACAATAGAACGAGAGGATAAGACTTTGACAACTCAGAGATTATTAGACAGTGGACTAGCTCACGTAGCAGGATATCCCACATCGGTGCAATGTCCGAAGTTAGTTCTGGAATGCATGAAAGCATTTAATCCAGAGACAAAAGAAATTAAGACGACAGAAGGTAGCGTGGTCGCCAAACTTGATCCAGTTTCCATTCCTATAACTTTCAGGTTACCTTTCAGAGATCAGTTCACAGAGGTAAACAGGGAATATGCCGAAAGTTATTTTATTGACAATGAAACCTAGTGCTTGAATAGCATAGCCAGAAAATGGTTAGCAAAGCCAAGGAAAGGAAAAGCACAGCTTCCCAAAATAATTCACAGGTCTCTACTGATGGAAGATGTCGCTAATATGGTGATTTTCTTGAATCGGGTCATGGGAAATGAAGACTCAAATGACTTGGAAGGATGGATGTTCTTATTCATTAATATCATATGTGAGGGCATACAATTCATTAATTGGGTTGAGATTATCAACGATAATCTTTGCGATCAGTTACTCAAACTAAAGGACAATCATAACTTCTACATGACATCGTACCTCTTCTATGCTATTGCTGGGATGAAGAAATGGCCAGGATTAAATGTTGAAGGCATTTATGATGATATGACCCAAATCTACAATTATCATCCACAATTGTAGCTGGAGGAAAGTTATCATCACTTCAGGAGGATTAATGATGCTTTCACTATGTTGACAGTAAGAGAACTGCAGGGAAATATTGGACTCGGAATATCCTTAGAAGCAGCAGCATTGATTCAAAAATTTGGTAGTTATTTTATACAGTTTTCGAGGTTCACATACATTCGGATAGATGGTTATGTTGGCTGCCCTCTCATGTTGCCAAGGTTTGTTGAAGATAAGTTAGTTCTCATCGAAGTTTGCCGACATATTGCACAAGTCAACAAAATTTGCCGGAATAAAAGAAAGGATATCATTTCTTTTCCCATTGGACTTGGTTATTATAGCTATGAGAGCCATTCAGATGCATAGAGTATCGAGAGGTCTATAGCAAAGATTCACCTATATCCTTATGAGATGAGATTTCCCTTTGATAGAAAAGGATATGCTACAGGAGAGTTAGAGCTTGGTGCCGGATTTGAACACTTTCCTAATATGGAAGATTTTTGGTAAGACTACGAAGATGATTTTGAAGTGCGGAAAAGAGACTGGATGAGATTTTCTATTAAGCAGATAATTGATTATAGAATTGAAATAAATGTAAATGGCATTGAAGATGATGAATCTGATTTGATTGATGGTTTCTACTTTGAAAATATTTAGCTTCTTCCACTTCCACCGATTAATTGGTCAATTTCAGAAATAAGGAGTATTCAAGAAAGATCAGCTTATGTGGTTCGAAGGACTCTCGAATGGGTTAAAGGTAAAAGGATTGAGTCTATGGCAACTAGACCTTCAAATAGAGCTAATTCCTCGAAGGATAGAAATGGGGCACAAGGAAATTCTTCCATTCCAACTAATTTGCAAAGATCTAATCCATAGATGGGTTCACACCAAAATGTTTCCAAAGAAGGCGATGATGGAGAAGATCCAGAAAAAGGCAAGGATCTTGCCAAGGCATGTGAAGTCAGCTCTGTCATAAAGAAGAAGAGATCAAAGACAAAGGGAAAAGCGGTGAATCTTGTTCAAGAACTTGAAGATGAATTGGAAATCGCTTCACCCCAACATCCTCCCAATATTGAAAGTCAGCAATTTCCTTCAGTTTCACCAGCGATCATTATTTCTTCACCCCAATAGGATGATTTTGATATTCATGAGGAAGTTGAATAAACGATGCTCAAGCTGAAATTCAATCTCCGCCCTTCCCAAATAATTTAGCATCGTTAACCTCTGCATATGCGAACAACCAAGAATCATTGCCATCATCCTCATCATTTTGGTTACAACAGAGTTTACATAATAAAAAGAGAAATGTTCAGCTGGTAACTCCTAGTTTTGATGCAGTTGTGAATGTACTTCATAGGATAGCTAAATCCAAGAAAACTAAAGTTGCATCCAGATTGGAGACTAATCCATCCTCGGGACACTTATGTGTTGAAATAGCTCAGCCAGTTGTTGAAAAAGATATAAATGAAGCTAATGAGGTTGATTTCAGCATGACATAGTTGGATCTAGGTCCTACAACACATGAGGGAGCTGTTAATAATTTTTAGATTTCAACAGCTATCCTTATCGATAAGGCAAATAAAGATAAAGAAATGAAGGATCAACTTAAGCAGCAAATTCAAGTTCTTTCATCCTACATCAAATCTACTGTGGATTCTTCAGATACACAGTTGGAGTCAGCTTCAACTTCTACATTGACATACACTGGAGGAATTATCGAGAAAAAGGTAATGGAAGATATACACAAATGCAGGAAACATAGTAGAATGCTAGAAGATTGGATTAATCAAATGAAATCCGAAGCCCAAGATTTTATTGAGGAGGCTAAAGATATTCACACTAAGTTGCATGCATAGGAACAAGAAATTGCAGCAGAATTGAAGAATGCCAAAGAGAGCAAGCGATGTCTTGGCAAGATACTTTACATGAATTCCAAAAGATGGCAAAAAGAGACATGGATGTACTCATTGCTGAGAAGGTCTTCTCTTATAAGGAAGAAAATCAGTCCCATACATGGTGCAAAAGTATAAGTTGGAAAATGGAGAATATCCAGCAATGCTTGGATGAATATCAGAGGCTCTTGATGGTTTGTGAACAAACAAAGATGAAGATAAAGGAAGATACGATGAATATCATTGGTGATGTATCGATAAAAGAGCAATTTCAGCAAATGGACAAGCAACTGCTCTTAATCAAGTTTCATGACAGAATTAATTCTGAGTTAACAGATGTACAGGTGTCAGATGCAAATAAGTTGAAGAGACTTAGTGTTGTTTCAGTTGCCTTAGAGATTTGTGATATGTCTTCATATTTTCGGGATTTGATCAGTATTCAAGATAACCAAGCAACTGCCAAATTGAAAATGGATAATGTGATCATTCCCAGGTACAAGTTCATGGTGGACACGCTCAAAGCATACAAGTCATTCAAGGCTAGAGCACCAAATCAATAGAAGAAAATAGTCAATTAGCATGCTTTTTGGGATATCGAAAAGCCATACCATGTTCACATCATTGTATATTTTATTTTGTAGTGTGATACGTGGTTAGTCTTTAGTTTATTGCTGATTTTCCATAGCATAGAGTCAAAGTTAATAGGTTGACTATTTCCGTGCATAAATGTACTAGTTATTAACT
This sequence comes from Cryptomeria japonica, assembly GCF_030272615.1. Taxonomy (NCBI): domain Eukaryota; kingdom Viridiplantae; phylum Streptophyta; class Pinopsida; order Cupressales; family Cupressaceae; genus Cryptomeria; species Cryptomeria japonica. Next base: position 263,238,080 of record NC_081408.1, read on the forward strand.
TATTGTAATTTGTGTAGAAATGAGTTAGTTGCTAACTTAGAATCAGTTAGTTACGAGGTAGTTATTTTGAGACACTATAAATGTTAGAAACATAGATGAAGAAAGGACTTTTTTGGATTTTATGATTTTGGGACAGCTGAAAATTTTGGATTGTATTATTTCATCATTTTTTAATACAAGGCAAATTGGGAGTGCTCCTATGATTGTTAAGTGTTCATTTGCTTGATGTTATGTGATTGTCGTATGATATTGCAATAGCAAGCTTGCAAATTACTTTCCCAGTTTCATGAAGACAATGGTCATATAATGTTACTAATTTCTTTGGTATCTCAGAAACATATAAACGTTATGCAAGTTAAATGTGTTGTATCACTCTCTCCTCATGCGTAGTCTAGAGTTGATAGTGACAGGTTTAGAAGTCGGTGGAATTCAAATGGCAATCGTATGCTTGTTGTGAAGATTCCCTCTAAATCCATTTGGAGTAATTTTCTATTTTCATTCGCAAAAGTTAATTATTCTAAAAAAAATACAAATACCCCTATAATGCGAGGGAGCTGCCCCTCTCAAACGCAGAGGAAGATCGTGCTCCACAGAATGATCTCTCCAACTGTTGGGAACTTTTGTCGATCCTCCATTGGGCACATAGTTAAGATTTTTAAGTGACGAATCTGTTTACCAACACATGTAGATAAAAATTAATTCAAAAAGAATAACATTGACTAATAAGAAATCTACCTACCACTCCTTCAATTTAATTCACTATCATAATCTCCTTTAATCTATTTAAGTCTTATCTTTAAGTGGTTTGAATGATAGATAGAGCAATAATATGATGATATTGACTTACTTTTCTTCTTTGATCCATTATCAATTCACATAAAATAATGTACAACTAACAAGCATAAATTTTTCAAAATAGATTATTGATCTTTATTACATAAGTAAAAAGTATCCATTATTTTTTGTGTTAATCATAGTATTTGAAACTATCTAATGTCAGTATGCAAACTAACAAATTCTTTAGATCCCTCTTATCATATAATTCAAAAAAATAAAAATCCCTACCTTAAGATTGACTAATACAATCATCCAGGATTACATGGTTAAAGCAGTTTTATTCAACTTAAGCATGATTTGAAACTATGGCATAGATAACAAGGGGCAAGGCATATGACATAACAAATACTATCCACTAACTTAGAAAAAAATTAAGTTTAAATATCAGACTCGTGATTCCTCTACATATAATCAAGGGAGGTTTTTATTTAAATACTCTTTTAAATGTGGAGGTGAAGTATCAAGTCAATTGCCCAAAATGTGATCTTGTAAAATGCGAAGATAGATTTGTTTAAAAGGCTTTAGAAACTTCCAAACAAATTCAGGTCACAGTTTTAATACGTGGCCTCTCTCTTTATTTAAGAGGATGTCATTGATATTAAGGATATTAGTATGCATGATATTAATAGAATTAATGCTTAATTCAAAACTATTGATACAAACATCAATATCCATATTAATGTTATTGATAGTTTATTTTTAATGATTATTAGTACATTTATACTAAGAAGCACATAACATAGTTTATTTTTAATAGAAAGATTATGATTATTAGTAAATTTATACGGACAAGCACATTATGTTGTCAAGCACATTATGATTAATTTCATTGTTCTTCAAGTAGTAAAATACATAACTTCATTAATATTAATAGTTTCATTAGTTTTAAAGGTATCTCAACTTTCTATTAATGAAATTAATATTATTATAGATATCAATATCCAAAAAGCTAAAGTCGTCCTATCTTCAACATTTTAGGTGTAAACACTTTTATTACTATTTACCATAGAGAAGTTTCACAATATTGTAATAGTCATCATAAACCTAATATAGTGACTCTACTTCTTACCCCTAAAAGTATTATCATTCCAATTCATTCATATGCCTTAAAATATATGTATATATAGACTAATAATCATGAACTATTCATAAACAAATGTCCACCTATAGGTTGGGCCTCACACAAGAAATACTCTACCAAGTATAGACCCGTTTGCATAAGATGCTCCATTATATCTACAGAACAAAGCTAGACAAAATAAGCTAGTATTTGAGAGAGCAAGTCAAGATTGTCTAACAAATGAAAAAAGATTTATCCTACAAAATTTGATGTTACACAACTATGGGGACAGAGTTAAGACTTGGCTCATAGAGTTGGAAAAATATTTTGAACTCAAAATTTATTCACAAACATGATGTTTTGGGCTTCATATTAGAAGATATGGCGAAGCAATAGTTTGTTGGGACAACCAAAAGGGTTGACTAGATTGACTAACTAGGCAACAAACTAGACATAGATGCCTAAATAGAAGAAAACAAATATTAATGACAAAAAAAAATGTGTAGGCTAAATTAGCCTATTTTATTATAAAAATTTAAATTTACCACTTAAATTGCGATGATCCAATGAGAATATGTTATGTTGCATCGCAATATGCAACATAAAATCCCTTGTCACAATTATCTCATCGAGGTGATTTGTGTCCATGTCATCATAATCACTAGTTTCATCATCAAATAACAAATTTACATAATCGGGTTTCAGGTCCCTTAAAACTTGTTTTTACTTAATCAAAAACAAATTTACATAAAATCAAGTGAAATTCTATAGGAGGGGTTTCCTCCCCAATGTCACAGCCCTCCTTTATCACCTTTGGATTTAAATACAAACTCTATTATATTTCTTTTGGATAAAGTATTGAATGAATATTATAAAGGAATAAAAATAATAAAACACACACACACATGGAAATATACTTTTTTTTTCTTAATTGTTTATTTAAATTTCCTCACCCAAATTATGGCACATGTTGTAGGAAGAATAAGAAGCTTCTAGAGACTTCTCCACCACCTTGCATGTAACTCCTCCCACTAAGTCTAATCAATTTGCATGAAGGCCCAAATTGGGAGAGAATCTCTTTTTTTTTAATTAAAAATTTAAGTAGTGGAATTTGGGGATTTTTCTTATAAAAGATATACAAGTTTTCAAAAAAGGGAGTTGGTTATTCCATAAAGAAATTCTTCAAGCAAATTTTTCTTTTGTAGTCATATTTCATTTTTCAGCTAAGATTTTGCTTTGGAGGACTTCTTTTAAGTTTGAAGGATCAAGGGAGATTCATAGGGGATTCTACACCATTTTCAAGCATCCAGGTTCTTTCAATTTAGTTTTTCATACATCTCATCCTTGCTGCAAATTAGATTAGATTAATTTGTTTAAGAGATTAGATCCATTAGTTTCAAATTTTTGATAAGAAGTAGATTAATTTGTTAAGAAATTAGAATCATTTGTTTCAAATTTTTTTGATAAGAATTAGATTCGTTTGTTTCATTTAGATCCATTAGTTTCAATTTTTTTGATAAGAATTAGATTCATTTGTTTAAGAAGTTAGATCCATATATTTCAAATTCTTGATAGGAATTAGATTAAATTGTTTAAAATTTCTTATTAAGTTTTAGATTGATTCTTGCTGAAGAACTAAATCAGAACCATCTTTATTCCTTTCTCTAGAATCATCTCTTTGGTCATTGATTAGAAATCTGAAACTTATCCTTTGAAGAGATCTCGCTGTGATCATTCCCTCTATGATTTTCTCATTTTCTGATTATCTAAATTCTCTATAATATACATACATACACACACACACACACACACACACACACACACACACACACACACACACACACACACACACACACACATATATATATTCTTCTCTGTGAATAAATTTCTCTGTGTGTACAAATAAATTTATCTCTCCTCTCTGTGAATAAATCTCCCTGTGTAAAGAACAAAAGGAATAAATAATCCTTCTCTGGTTATTTCTCTATTGTATTTTTCATCCCTGGAACTTAATCTGTATTCTCTCTAACATTAATATTCTTTTTTTTACATACATGTTATCTACTCTTCTCTGTGTGATTTTTAATAATCTGGAAATGCAATCCTCTTGCATATAAAAATGCACACACACACACACACACACACACACACACACACACACACACACACACACACACATATAAAACATAAAAAATTATTTCAAACTTCAAAATTTACTAAACATTGCAATGCACGGCATCCGAAAATTATTTCGGGCAGCTGGCAATGGTACACAAGCAGCCGTTATTGTAACCGCAGGGGGGGATGGAGGGGCCCGTGGTGTCCCCTCAACCCTGCGGACCTGCGCATGCAGGACCACAGGGGTGATGGGACCCGTGGTCCCCACCCCGCGCCCTATTAACTTTTCAAAAAAAAGTTTCGCCCATTTATAGTTAGTTTTATTTATTAAGCAATTTGAAGTTTTTAATTTGGGTTAAAAAAAAAAAAACTAAGTTAATTACTATTAATTACTTAGTTTAAATTTTAAGTTTGTTAATAATGACATTTAGGAAATATTGATTTTTTTCCCTTAGTGTAAATTTTAAGATATTGAATTTCGACTTAGAAAAAAATTGGGATTAATGTGTAGCAAGTTCGTAATTAAATTACCCTTAGTAAACTTTATAATTGTAGACTATATTCTCTTAATTTGAGTTATTCAATCCATTTAAGAACCATTGGGACACTTGATTGGCCTTTAGAGATTAATTTACATTAATATGATTTGAACCAAATGCTTAAATTTAATTGCTATTTTGGATTCGCTAAATCTTCTTATGGCATGCAAATTTCTCATAGATTAATTACTTTCATTGACGGTTCATAGCATGCGAATTATTTATGGATTAATTACATTTTTCATGCAAGTACACATGCAATTACTATTATGCAAGTTTCGTGATGGTCATTATTATGCAAATTATACTCCAAGTAGTTATTTCAATTAATTAAAATTTTACGCTTTCATTTCATGATTATTTTCAAGCATGATGTTTTCGTAGTTAGAAAACTAAATAAAGGAAGTTGGAAAACCAAAACCAAGTAGCGTTCGGTATATACAGTGCTTCTGGGTCACGCTTACGAGTAATGTCGTCGTGTTGAACTACTGCACTTAACACCTAATAAAGCTACATCAACGACGTCTGTGGCATCGTCCCTATAAATCGTCGGGGAGTAATAAGGGACACTTGGAAGTTAAAATCCAAGGGGCGGGTAATCCCCCTTGGATCGATAATTTAATAAGATAACTTTTAAATGATTTTCGCATCCGTTGAGATAAACCATAGTAAACCCCTTTTAGGGATGGTCAAGTTAAATGCTTTTACGAAATTGGTTTCTTGTTTTTATCTTGAAGGGATATTGGTGATTTGCAATTTGGTCAAGGGTGACGCTCATGATTAGGATCTAGTTATTTTTAGGCCACAAGCAATAGGCCATCTTGAGCCTTCGCTTAAGCGCTACCATCGTGGGTAGCAACCGCAGAGAAACTGTCTGGGACATTGACCCTAGAAAGGGTTGCGTACCCACAAATTAGTTTACATCAAACCATAGAATAGAAAATAGGAGTACATACTTTACGCCTTGATCCCGTGCCGAAGCGGGTATGTAGGCAGTCTTGGGACGGAGTTGTCCCTCGTACTCAGGCGTTCGTGGGTGGGGTCTAGGCTTGGTTCAGTGAGAATCCTAATTGAAAGATAAGATAATTGAATTGAAAAAGAAATTCAATGCATACTCGGAAGGAATCCTGTATGGATTCGCTTGACTTCCCGAGGCTTTAAGCCAAATTCCGAGGCTAAATTCAAGCTTGTATTATTTGATTACTCCTAAGGACGGTGACCTCGGTGCACTTTTGTTAGAAGAGTGTAGTACTTAGTGAGTGGCTCAAGACCCGAATGGTCCCGATGAGTCTAAGTCTCTGGCCAGAGCATCTCCTATCCCGTTTGGATAGATGCCTATCCCGTTTGGATAGATGCCTACCCCATATGGGTAGATGCCTATCCCATATTGGATAGATGGAATCTTATGTCCCGTATGGACAATTGTCTAACCCGTATGGTTAGATGCTCATCTCGGATGGATGAATGCCTAATCCTAAATGGATGGATGCCTAGAGTATGCAATTGAATAAAACATAATGATTACGTTTTTTTTTGTTTTTTTAAAAAAAAAAAAAAAAAAAAGAATACTCAATTTTGTTGATTCAATATTGGTGGGTTATTACACCCAAACCTCGAACAAGGTGATACCTTCACACCAAAGGTATGGTTAATCAACCTACACTTATTGGCACGACAAATTAACACCACACAACATTGATATCATATCAATTCCACAAATAACCATGCTTGCCTCTTTGTTTGTCACTCACATAACTACATTTTTTTTCTATTTTCATTTGTTCATGGGGCTTCTTAGTATGATATCATGTGCTAACACTACGGTGCTTAATCTTGGGGAAAAACAAAAGGAAATTTAGTGGGTAAACAAGCAAATTTCATATGAACTAAAATTGGACTCTTGATGTTTTGTATAGAATCTCAAAATTTAATTATATCTAATTCACTTCACACATGATTTTGAGAAAATTTTGCATTAAAAGAGATATAAATCATATAATTTTTTAACAAATAGAGCTCTCTTTCTCATATTCAAATAAAATTAGTATTATAAGAGCCCCACAAATCATTTTTTAACAAAGTAGTCTACTTTCCTCTTTTTTAAATAAATTCTTGTATTATAAGAGCCATATTAATCGAATTACTTTTTAACAAATGGGACTACCTTTCTCCTATTCAAATAAATTTGGCATTGTAAGAGCCACACAAATCTTTTTTTTTTCAAATTTGTTTACTTTTCCTCCTATTTAAACAAATTCTTGCATTATAACAGTCACATTAATGCAATTATATTTTAACAAACAAAGCTATCTTTCTTCTATTCAAACAAAACTTTGCATTATAAGAGCCACACATATCCCAATATTTTTTAACAAATTGATCTGTCTTCCTCCTATTCAAAAAAATATCACACTATAAAAACGATACAAATACAATAATTTTTTAATAAATTGAGCTACTTTCTCTTTTGCAAGAATTTTAGATTTGAAGTAAAAAATATGTCATTTCCTTATAAAAAACATGGAGTCTTCTTTTTAAAAAATCAACATTTAGAGAATAAAATTATGGCCTAGAACATAATGAGATGTTATCACTTCTCTGCATCCAATTTTCAATAGAAAAGGACCTAAAGTTGAGGATTCCAACACAATAATTTATGATATCATATTGTGATGAATACACAAGTCCATATATATGGAAATATAAACTCTAAAAGAAAAGCATATGAGTTTCCATATGTGAAGGTGTCAAAGATACCAAGAAAAAATATGTATTTTTTATATATATAATTTAAATGAAATAATATTGAAGGAAACGATAAGAGGCATTGCCTCTATTTATACACCCTCAAACATATATGGATAGAAATATTCAATAGGAAATTGATCTCAATATATACATAAAAGGAAACTTACACATATAGGCCCATTAACACATGTAATCTTTGCATATAGGCCCATTAACACATGTAATCTTTGTACACACAAGGTAAATATAACCCAATTATATGCACATAACTCAAAAGGTATGTTAAATACATATGAACTCAATAGAAATCGATAAAATATTTTTCATTTTTAACATTTGTTATTATTTCTTTTGTAGAATAGAAGCCACATATTAATAGCAACACATACATATAACCCAATTATATGCACATAAAAGAAGTGTACAAAACATACATATGGAATCGATGGGACCTGACAATTTGCCACAACAATATTCAAACCACCCTAAGTTCCAAAATTAGCACTTTAAGGAAATCAAGATTATGTATCCATCATTTAAATATATAATAAAATTAGTAAATTGTAGAGGCCTTAATTTTTGCACATGAACTTGAAATATGGTGATGTTTTTTAAAAAGAGTAGTAAATTTCAAGAGTAACTCATATAACATGCCATCAAATTTGGACTTTATAAATCATAGCCAATGCTTCCACTCATTGAAATGGAAAAAAAGTTACAAGTAACAATGCACAACATTACATCAATTAAGTAGTGGTGTAATGCTAAATGGGTATCTTCATATATGAAAAGCCCCAAGTTTAAATCTTATTCAATTTTAAGACAAAACTTCTTTATAAACACCCTTTGACAAGTTATAGAATTCAATCAAAAAAACTTATAATGTGCTTAAATGTTGAACCTTAGTATGCTTCCATGTTTTGGTTAGCTTTGATTTATGTCCCAATGTACCCTTAGCAAAAATATATTTTGTAACATTACCAATCATAAAATTCTCATGTTTTACTCATCTTAATATATCCTTAGAGTTGTGGACGAGGTTCCTTGTTCTACCTCCTTATTGGTGGATCATGATGTGATTGTGGGGGATCCTCCTAACATGGCTTCCCCTAAGGAATGATCTAGCTTCAGGTATATTGTCAACCTCTACAAGGACCTCTTCTTTGGAAATGGTTTAGGATTATCCTACTTTCATGGGTAGAATTTCTTCCTCATTACATGACGTGACTTGGAATGAGGTGGTGGAATTTTTTTTGCATTTTACTTCCCTAGGTAGAACTTTCTTCCTCATTGCATGTGGAGACGTGGGATGAGATGGTGGAGGAGGACATCCTCCTCTCTCCTCATTTCGAAAGTGTGAAAAAAAATTCTTGCATGATTTTTCAAGGAAGAGAAAAAGTTATACCTAATTATATTTTAAAATCCCTTTCTTGAGTTAAGGGTGTTTAAAGGAAACTTGCAAGCACATAATGACAATTTCCACATAACCCACAAGATAAATCTATGCAAACAAGTATTCAGAATCCATATGTAAAAGAGTAGATAACATACCTTTAAAGATGACATGAGATATATCATGGGAAACCACTCAAGAGAGAAAATCCTAGCATCCAAAAACATCCATGACTCGCATATTATTTAGCAATATAAAACTACAAACCATATTTAAGGACTTCATGAGAACCATTGAAATATCAACCCTCTCCAAGGCATCCTCAATGTGTCCAAACATGTATCCAAACATCCCATTTCATACTTTACATATGCACTCATCAAAGAAAACTCAAAACCCCAACTAACCAACCTCCCAAGAATATTAACTCCTAGTGATGCACGTACTTCTAGGTCCCTCCTAGGTGCACCACACATAATAATAAATTAAACATTACAAACATTATGCAAGGTGTACAATACCTAATTTCTATCATTCTCTAACTTTTTGTATACATTGTATAAGGAGTAACAAGTAATCCAAAACTTAAACCAGGGAACAATTCCTATAGCCACATATACCATCAAGAAATCCAAGTGCTCGATGTGCTCCATCAAGATACTTGTAACATGAACCAAGGTTACTACCATGCCAATTAATTAATGCTCTCCTCCATCATGTCAATGCACAAATATAAGAATCCATCCAAAGAGAAGCCACACTATCCACCACAAAGAAGCATAATATCTAACTCAACTGATATCCCAACATAAACACTCAAACCAAAGTGTATCAATATGCATCAATAGTTGCCATGGAAAAATATCCATAGCTGAAATAACAACCAAAACAAGTGCTAACACATCCATCTATCTATACCTCAAAGGTATAAAAAACATAGTAAACTCATTCCACCAACATATACAACCCATAGACCACAATCATAAGCTACATGTACAAACTTGTCAATGAAGAACATACACATCCAAGAACTCCCACTATATGAGTAATGCAAATCTTAACATAGAAGGTGTAAAAAGAATCATGTAGTACCAAGGAACATCCACAATGATATGCACAACATGTAAACTAATAAACTACAATTACAACTCTCACCACAAGTCTCCATAGTTCTCCCAAGTTCTTCACACTCAACAATGAAAAGAAATAAAGGAGACTTCATGTCATCACCAAAAGAATTACAAATAACCACAAATTTGTGATTACCATAGCCCCATACATCATAACACCAACTCATCTTCACAAGGAGATAACCACGCTATTCATACCTCAAAATGAATCCTCCAAAACCAACTATCTATCCATAGCTCAAGATCCATATTTATGAAGATAAATCGTAAATCACCTAAAAGAAACAATTGGAAATTCCTCTCAAGTGATAAACTGCCAAGTAGACCTTGAGTGGGGAATGAGAATTCTCCTCCAAGATATCCAAGTCATCGTTATTCATCCAACAACAATCTCCTCATAGGCGTATGTGAACTCACATCCAAGAAAGGTGTAGGCTCCGCAGGCTTCCTCCTGGAACCACCGACCATTTCAACATGTGTATATAATCATATGAGAACCCCAACCTCACCTAAGTCTCCAAGTATCCATAAGAACCTATAACATATCAATCCATTCTAAACTCCAAATGCATCATAGAATCATCACGAAGTAATTAAGAAAATGATCATGTATTCAATACAAAGAGAACCAACAAGATTTATGTCAAAGATCAAATCATGAATCAAGAACATTTAAACATGACAAAATTATCTCACATCTTCTTAACAAAATAACATATGTTCTAATTGACATATCATGGTTTTGAAAGCAATGTATCATGCCAAAGTTCTAACCTAGAATCAAGAGTGCATCATGAAATAACAAGAAATATACTCTAAACCAAACATCACATGTAAAATTTAATAAGTCATGAAACCTCAACCAAAGGCTAAAAGTCCTTAATGGCATACCAAGATGTCAAAATTTCCAGTCTTGTGGAGGTAACCATCTCCAAATACTAAGCCTACAAATGTGAAATAACCAGGTTCTACAATAACAAGATCTAAGAGTGCCTCCAAAACATCTACAAACACTAAAGAAGATCATCCACCATCAAATGGTGAATCCACATCACTACCAACAACTCCCACTAAACTATGATATTGAGTCACACATGCCATCATGATAACCATATCGTCAATGAAGATCATACAGGTTCACACACACAAAATTAAAATGTCAATAACATCAAGTGGAACCAAGATATCCAAGCCAAGAAGATACAACCATGAACAAACAATCATAAATCAATCCTAAACTGCCAAAATATCAAAAAATGCCACTGAAAATGCTACAAGTCCCAAAATTTACTATTCAGATACCATAAACAACATCCATCCTCTCATCTAAAAAAAAACATACCAATGTACAAATGACTATAGACAAGGCCAACTAACAAAAACTGCATTAGCACTAAATCAATATGGTGTATATAGATTGTCTATATTTCATCCATCCCACTAGAATAAAATGAGTGCCCTACCCACATAATTGTTATACACAAAGATATACTAAGAGGAGGATGGTGAATAAGTATATTCCAATTTTACCTTACTTCAACATTAATTACTATTAATAACTTAAAGTGAGTAAATTTTCACAATCCATGAGACTATCTAAATGTTCTTTTGGATTTGATTAAGTGAGTTTTTTTGGCATCTAAACTTCTCAAGCTATCATAGGAATTGCTAAGCATAAGATATGAATACATCAACATAGTAGAACACCAAATTTATTTAGAAATTTGGAAGGGAAAAACCACAGTTGGAGTAGTTTCTTGGATCTACTATCCAAATCCAAACTCACAAAGATAATAAAGAAATTACAATATTTTGTACCTGCACCAACCCACAAGAATTGCAACCCAAGATGGAGACACCAATCTCCTAAACCAAGAACTGAGCACCAACTTAGATAATGAGGAACCAACCTAAATTATAAAAAACTATGAAACATATGTCATACGAACCTTCAACATTTATTTGATCTAATCTACTTCCAAACACTCTCACAATGTCTATGAGATCTTCATTTTAGTTCACACATATACAATTTTAAGACAACTTGTACAACATTTTCCACAGTTATCTTCTACTTACAAAATCTTGGAATGAATCCAAACATTAATTACTTCCTTAAGTCAGCCATGGGAATAAACCTTAACCCAAACGTGTAATGGGCCTAGTCCTAAAGCCAACACAATACATTAGGTGCAGGAACATGTTATTTGTTAACCAACACTAACTCAACTAGTCCTGAAAATATTACACATACTTCCTCCAGGTAGCGCATAATGCAATACTCTTGTGCATTCATTAGGAATATCAACACAAATAGTGAACTAGCACTATGAGAATATTGTCGAACATAACCTTCCTTCTTCCTAAGAGCCACCTTTGAAACTTGAATATATTTCTATTCATGTGTAGCCTTACTTATATTCCAAATCACAAGTCACAAAACATCACTGTGATATAATATGGTAAAAAACACTATGCTAGTGCACATATAGTTTCTAAGAAACAAACCTCAAAAACATATTTTTGATACTTTCGAATCTCCACAAATAACTAAAAAATATTTATGATGATACCAACAACATTCTACAAGATAGCTATCCACCATATATTGACTCTATCTTTTCAAAACACAAATGACATGACAAGATAGAAGTAATTAAAATTATATCAATCTTTTGGACACCTTAAAATCAATGAGAACATAATGACAATCTAACAACACCTTTGACATAAACAACAACACAATATTCAACAATAACTACATAACCCATAAATCCAAATGTTGAAACATGCAAACTCATCATCACATTAGTAACCTACAAATTGATATATCAAAGAGAATACTCCTATACACCACATGACTAAACATCAAATCAACCTTATATCTAATATTCCAAATAAATCAATATCCAAGTACCATATACAAGAAACCAAATAAGATCTAGGAGATAAGAAACAAGCTCCTAACATCAAACCAGATCATGCTAATCCACCACAAACCTAATCACGTCATGTCAATGTAAAAGTGCACCTACATAATCATAACACCATAATTAACACTAATGTTATACCTGCACTTAGCCATCACTCACACAAGACTCTAAGTCTGAAATCATGTCCTCAAAACCAAACACAACCTGTGTACTTGTTAGAGTCCAACACAAAAAACCACCTGTAAAACTATACCAAGAAGTACCAAATCTGAAAATTAGTTGTACCATTATGAATATCACATGAAAGCATGTACTCCCTCAAGGTTTCACCTCTTAACTTGTTTAGATGCTTACACAATCGTACCTTGAATGTTAGGCACCTACAAGTGATCAAACAAGTACCCCACTCTCTCTACTCATCACAATGAGAATATAATAGCACCACTATGAAGGGTATTGCTCATACTCTCCAAAACCTATTCAAAATTTAAAAAAATAGATTTCGTATGGAAAATTTATGTCTAAAACTATGAAACCAAGAACATCTAGGTTTCAAGCTCCAAAAATTCATCAAAATAGTTAAATTAGGAAACCAAATCTACATCACTACATAGTTCTTGGAAAGAGATTTCTAACGCCTATTCTAAACACCTAAAATTATCCCTTTTTAAATAAATAAATATTTATTATTGTAACATCCTAAATTGTACTCCCTTACAATTTGGTCCACATTTGGGCCCTCGTCTTAGCGTTCATGTCCCGAAGTTGGACTAGGACCTGATTTTTCTCATACCATTCTATTCTAGCCCCCTTTCCTCTTTGCACATCACATGGCCCTTTTCTTCTCACCCTAAAATGGGGTAGGACCAGGGCGTCACACCATGGTCCTCAATGGGACCAGGGCATGGAGCCTTGTTCCTCTCAATTGGGACCTTTATTTGGCCCCTCCTAACGGTCACAATGAAGTAGCAGGATTGTGATTTCTATGTTGTCCTATGTCATAAAATTAAGATGTTTTTAGATGGTAAAGTATAAAAGGAGGTCCATCCCTCTCATTTTAGGAGATATAACATAGAATAACAAGAGAATCATAACTTGTCCAATCAATTTGTATTCAAGAAATCTATCATTCAAGCATTGAAGCATTCATCATCAAGCATTTCTAGAGATCTTCAAGGCTACATATTATTCATTTATCCATTGTGGAGCAATATTACATCATTCATATGCAAGCATGTGTGTGTGATTAGGGTTTTATCATGTCCATGCTATTTCATACAACTTATGTGGGTACATTTAAGAAGCAAGGCATCATTATCAGTCATTGCAAATCTAAGGTATATCTTTCCATCATTCATTTCAGTATTTTCAACATTTTATTCAAGGTTAATTCCTAAACCGGGGTTTGACTTAGGCAAACCCCTATTCCCAACCTTTCTCCCCTTCTTTTTGTGTGCAGGAAACATGTACAAAGTTGTGATCTTCATAATATGCATTATTTACAATGATGAATCAACCCCCCATTGGAATGCAAGTAGTTCAAAGGACTAGGGCAACCACCACTATGGTCCCGATATTTTAGGAGCTCTTTCGAGGAACAAGTTTGAATCTTCTTACATTGCTCAAATCCTAGTTTGTGGCTCAATCCTGCAACTACAACTTATTGTTTATGCATTTTTACTTCAATTTCTAGCACCTTTACCCTAATTTCAACAATTCAACATACAAAAGAGAATTTATCAACTCACACAAACATCCCATCCAATCCAATCAGAATTCTCAGCCCCAATCCTTGATGGTTTGTGACCAGATCTATTGGATTTGAACCCTTTTTTGAATGTAATGGTCTTTAATTCATAAATAAGTGGTTTCTTCCTTCTATGTTGGAAACCCTAATTGTTCACCATTACATTTTGGTGAACTCGACTCCTTACACATTTAATTCTGATTTATGTTCTTGTATTTGCAATTTTATGCAATTTAAAATTAAAATTAATATTTACAAGTTTAATTTCCAATTGAATTTAAAAAATTTAGAGGTTAATTTCAAAAAAACCCTAATTTTTAATTCTAAAATTGAGCTTGTGGATTGTTTAAATTGGATTAATTGCTTCGAACGGATCTGATTTAGAAACATTTCAAAATTCAAATTCAAAGTCATAGATCTCATTTTAATCAAATTATATAGATTTAGAGGTTTCATTTACAAAAACCCTAATTTATTTTGGTTAATTGGGTTTGTGATTTGCACAATTCTTCACATCAATTTTCAGATTTGATTTTCAAATATGCATAATGGCACTTAATAGATCTGATTTATTACCTTTATTTTCCCTTATATTTATCAAAATCATGTGTTTGATAATGGCTTCCTTAATTTCACATTACTTCTTTTCATTCATAGCACTTTGGCAAGATCAAAACATTGCTATTTCTATCTCTCTAGATCCTCCTTATTCTCCTAGAGCATATCTTAGTCATTAAAACATTTGCAGAGAAGATGATTTTATGCATATTATGCATAATCTATCTCCAAACATAATATTAAGCAAAGATGAGGCCTTAGATGATAGGGATATTCCTTCCCAATCCACCAAAGAGGATATGCATGATGAAAGAACGGAAAATCCTCCTCCACAAGATATTCCTTCTTCATCTACTTGTCCCTTTGTTCCTTCTAAACACACTTACACTACCAACTTCAAAGAAATTGATTATAATGTTCCTCTAGTTGTAGTGCCCCTCCCTGATTCGTCTTTTCTTTTTGTGCATCGATAGACTATATTGGCATAGCTTAGACTATTTTTGTGATGCTATGATTGGGTGTTTATGGATCTACTTACGAATAGGATGTTTCTTTATTGGTGATAGACATATTATATTTTCACTTGACATTATGATTTTATGAGGATGATGCTTATTTGATTATCTATATGTACTCATTTCATATGCATGGTTAATATTTTTTTTATGGTGATTTGATGAGATTTTATGATGTACTAACCCTATTTCATGATTATATTGGGTATGATGATGTCTATGATAGTGCTTGACTGTTGTGAATGTCTTCCAAGTGTATTCATGATAGAGACGATGCCATATCACTCATTAAGAGCATGATATGATGTTGTGATTCTCTTCACTTGCATGTTTATTTACGTTATATGTTATTGCATATGTTGTTCTATATGCATTGGTGGTGAAAGGTTTGCAGGTACCATACGTCTGAGCATGTCTTTATCCTAATGGCAAGTTGATTGGAGATGACATGAAAAACCACTTTATACTTTAGGTTTAAGTTGATCACCCTTGTTACTTTAGTCTCTTGGTGCGAGTTGTTGCCTAGCATCAAGTGGTTTCTTGAGTAATCCTATGTTCGATTGTTTTGTTTTTTATAATAAAGCAGCCAAAACTAGGGGGCTGACCCAGAATATAAAACAAGCCTCAGAGAGAGCATAACCAACACACACACACAACCAAACAGTAGTCAGCCAATCCCTATCTTAATCATCAAAAACATAAACCACCCACAGCTATAGAATAACCCAATATTGATAACAATCACGTCCATATAGCGTCTTAAACAATAGGTATCCATAAAGAAACTAACCTTAAACCACCTATCCCTAGAAGTAAGCATATTGTTCATACTGCAATAACTAAAGAAAATAAAAAGAGTCTTAACAAGCCTCATAGGGCTGATAATGAAATTAAACATAACAAGGATCCAGCCAATCCTGAATCAAAACCTTAAACAAAAAATGAAAGCAAGACCCATTAATCATCTTTTCCAACCCCCAAGTGTTGGGAGAGTAGTAGACCGGTCCAATCATCAACAAGGAATTCAAATAGTTCCTTCGTGGTGTCACCTCCCAAGCCACCCTGGTTCTCTTTATCCTGAAGCAGAAGGCACAAAGTAATGGCTGAGAAATGCATGACCTTTAGGTAAAATTTCACAATTTTGTTGACATGGGTATCCAGAGAGTCAATCTTCTTTTTCACACCACTCAGATCCTCAGAGATAGCTTTACAACCTGCACATTGAACAACCTCCTCCTTCTCACCTCCATCAACAACAATCTAACCACCCTCAGACTTCCTCCCATCCTCCTTAGAGATCTGTTTATGTGGGGGGAAGTGGCAGATAATGGGGAGGTGTTCTTATTATCTTCCTACACGGTCTCAGAGTCAGGGGCGTTGGTGTCCATCTTAGAAGACTTTGATCCCTCTATGGCCTCCATGTCATCCTTAGCCTTATCACTTTCCTCCTTCTCAAAATATTCCACGTCATCTTTGACATAGTTCTTCCTCATAATAATTTGCTTCATGCAGGGTTTACCGGCAAATTTGTTGGACCTACGAGGGGTCACACCATCTTCCGCGTCAGACTCCACTAACATGACCTTGGGTTCATTTTTGGGTTTTTTGGAGGTAACTTTGGCAACAGAAGGATTAGATTTGTTTTTTTCCCCAATTTTAGGAGGGGAAATGAGGGGGGCATGGCCAAGGGATTGACAGGGTGTATTAGGCTTTTTTGAGGTCTTTTTGTTTCCCTTTTTAGCACCAGTAGAGGGGCTGGGGCAGGAGGGGGCAGGCTGGACAGAGATAGGTTTTGGCAGACACAGGGCTCGGTGGAAATTGTAAAGACGAAACATTAAACCCTGGTGGAGGATGGTGAAATCGTTGTCCTGACTCATGCATTGATGAATATCTTTAACAATGGATTACAAAGCATTAAGTAAAAAGAAAGCAAAGGAAATAGTACCATGGTTGCAAAAATGATTAAGCAACGGGAAGTGGTAGTAATAGAAAACCCCATAGCTACCCTCAAGGGTAAAATACTTTATGATAATTTTACACACCTGGTCCCATGGATAAGGAAGACATTCTCTATTGAAGCCCCCACATAGCTTAATTGGTTCCTCACCTTTTTTGTAGATTCTGTTCATACTGATTCATCCGTGACCCTGCTAGTCTTCTTCCATTTACTTCCCTCAATAGACAACCCCGTAGCCTGGGCAATGGCATCTTCGTTAATTTCAAAAGAAATATCCCCCATGATGACTCTCCTATCATTCCAGCTGCTGACAAACTACATGGAGACACTTTCATCGAACCTAGTCATGGCTTCCATGAACGGAACAATGCCCCCTTTCTTGACATACATCCACACACAAGGGTCATTGCGGAAGCAGTCATCAACAATGTTCGGCTCAACCTGGACTAAATCCCCCCATATCAGTTTCCTCCAGAGTGATGTTGGTAAGCAGTGCTGAACTGGTAATGGACTTGCAGAGGGAGAAACCAGTGTGAAAATCAAGAATGATCAACAAAATTTTAGCCGAAATATGGTAAAAACAACAATAATTATCATTTATGGTACTTGCTATGGCCTATCAATTTAATGATTAAAATTTGTAGCTGCAATTCGTCGGTAACACAAGTATAGGTGGCCAAACACGTCATCGCTAGGTCAAAGTGGTGAAGATTATGGGGACCACCGTTGACCACCTTGGCATATCCCACCCAATTCAAATTTGAATTTCCCACCTTCATCTTGACTTCACAGAAAGACAAATACGTCCACCCATAAAATAAACCATAGCAAATCATTGGTTGGTAAGGAAATTGTGATCTCTCCCTATGGTCAGAAAGCGATGCCAAGTGTCTCTAGCACCTTATATCTTTCATCTCAAGGCTTGTCACAGCCAGGGAGTCCGCCACTGAATTGCCCTCTCTATAAATATGATGAATGTGAAAATCCTCCAGCCAAACAATCATAGACCATATGTCCTTGAGAATGTTCCTAATCATCCAATTAATCCCAGAAACACCTTTAGTCGCCTCAATGATCAGCTTAGAATCCCCTCAAATGAGCAATCTTTTAGCGTCAATAGCGAGAGCCAATTTAAGTCCCCAGAAGAGTGCTAAGGCTTTAGCCATGTTACTCGAGGCTGGACCAAAATTTCCAGCATAGGCTAGAACCAGATTGTCCAAGCTGTCCCTTATAATTCCACCTCCCGTTGCAACCCCACTGCGAGCGGCGCCATCAAAGTTGAGTTTAAACCATGAGGGGAAGGGGCCGACCATCTAGTGTTGAGCCTCTCCATCCTTTTAAAATTGTCATATCGGAGGAAATCGTCAGGCAGATTCCATATCCTAACCCAATTACAATCCATCTCCGAAGGGGCTAATTGCAGTTTTTTCCATTTGCAAACAAAGCATTCTCCCTGAGAAGCTTTTCCATTATGCCAACCACAGTGTTAACAGAGTGGTTAGTATCACGGAAGATCCGGTTGTTCATTTGCTTCTAGATGTTCTAGCAGATATGAGGAGGGATGGATTTCCAAAACTGTCTGATCGGGTGGTGAGTAGAGGGGCACTTCCAGTTGATGATAAATTACTGCAAATCTTCTGAGAAGGTCCACGCAATGTTGAATTTCTATAAGACTATGTACCAGACCATGGAAGCGTAGGGGCAATGAATAAAGAGATGATTGATACTTTCCTCAGCACAATTACACAAAACACACCAATTGGCCAACAAGAAGCCTCTCCTCTTAAGGTTATCAATGGTTAGGATCTTCCCATGCAGAGTCATCCACCAGGGAAAAATTATTTTTGGGATAAGTTGCGATTTCCAAACTTTCCTCCAACTATAGCAGTCATTGGTAGGAGCGATCAGGAGATTGTAGGCCGACTTGACACTGAAAGACCCAGAGGGATTCTTAGTCCAGATAAACTTGTTAGCATGAGGGAATCGGGGAATCCTGACCTCCTCAAGAAGAGACTAAATATCCCTCGCCAAATGACCCAAATTAGTGTTATCTCCCAGACCATCAACAATCCTCAACCAGCGGCGATGGGGGGATATGTAATTCATCATGAGAGGACCAAGTGAGACCTTGAGACTTCCCATGAGGCAAATGAAGCGGGTAGAGGCTAGGGGTCTATCCCCAATCCAGTTATCCTCCCAGAATCTAATTTTCTCACCATTGCCCAACTGCCATTTTAGACCTCCCTTAAGCAGCTTCCGGCTTTTGACAATGTTGTTCCATATTTTAGAGCGTGGAGGGAGGTCATGAGAAGATAAAAGGGAAGAGAAGGGGGTGTGGTTGAAGTACTTAGCTCGCATAATCTTACACCAATCAACTCTGTCCTTCACAAGATTCCATCCAATTTTAGTTAGCAAGGCCTTAGTCAGGTCCGAAATTTTTCTGATCCCTAGGCCTCCCATGTACTTGGGTTTGTTGTTGGATTGTTTTGTTGTGTATGATTATTGATTGGTTTAATTATTAATTATTAATTAATTAATTAATTAATTAATTGATCTATATAGTTTAATAATGTTAAATTATTTTAATGGATTTACATAGTTTATATTAAAATAATTAAATAAATAGTTGATATAAATATTTAATATTAATGTGTGATTATTAATTAAATTATAAATTAATTAATTGGTTTATATAATTTATTAATATTAAATTAAATTAATGGATGGCATTAATATTTAAATATAATTGTCGATTTAATTATTGGAGGTTATTATTTATTAATGTTATTTTGTGGATGATAATATTTGGCATTTATAATTATGCATGAAATATTATTTATTTACTATTAAATTTTATACTTATCTGGGATATATTAATGGCATTGAGTTTAAATTATTATTGGCTAGAGCATTTATATGTATCCATACATTTAATTATTTGTTTATTATTTTATTTATTTATTTATCCATTTATTTATTGTTGGGTTATTTATTATTTATTGTTTTATTTATTTGCTTTATTATTTGTTATCTATCTATTTACTTATTGGTTATTTATTTGTTATTATTTCTTTACTTACCCCTTGTTATGATTGGCCCTCTTGGGAGTTGTGGTTGTCAAGATGTTATTACTTAATTGCTTGTTTATTTATTTATATTATTTTAAGGTTTAACATTTATTGGGCATTTGATTTATTTATTTTATATTAGCCATTTTCTATTTTATTTATTGGTTAATGGGATTATTTGTTATTTATTATTGTCTATTTTTCCTACCCATTTATTTATTTATTATTTACCTTACCTACCCTCTCCCATTGTTGGTTGTGAGTTTGGAGATTGTAGTAATATTATTTTATATTATTGTTGTTTTAATTTTCGAGATAATTGTTAAGAAATATATTATTTTGGTTTAATTATTTATCCTACCTACCCTATTTTATTATTGGTTGAGATATTTGGGTAAGTTAAATAATATTATTTTATATTTAATTACCTCAATATTTGGCATGGTTGATATGAAATATTATATTTTGGATTATTTTTATTGGTTGAAGAAGTTGTATAGTTTTTGCTCAATTTCTATTTATTGGGAGATTTGAGTTTGTTGTGTGTGTGGCCTTGTTGGAGATTTTTTTGAGAATTATTGATTTGTCTTTTGGAGCTTGGCATGGATTTGCTTGCACTTTTTGATGGTGGATTGAAGATTTGGCTTGTCGCTTCTGCAACAATTTTGCATTCCATAACTTCTATTTTCCAGGTTGGGGATTTTAAATTCTTCTTGTGCAATTTGATTTGAAAAGATTGTATTCTTCGTGTTTGTGAAAAATATATGGTTAATGTATTCGCTGGGATTTTATTCTTGATTTTGGTTATTGAGAATTTTGGTATTTAGACTCTCGTACTTGTGCATTGTCGTGAATGAGTCTATCCCTGTGATGTTGTATACTTGATTTATTGATTTGAGATGATTGATTTTACTATTGGACTGAGAAAGATGAGAAATTCCTTGTTTTTATTCTTTGGGCTCATGTTTAATATTTTTTATAATGAGATTCTTGATGTTTAAGGATTCTTGGTTGTCGTTGTAAGGCTGTGATATTGGCATATGATTATTATTTGATGTATAACCTTGGTTATCTGAGTTATGATACATTTGAGAGCCCTTGGTTATGTTGTATTATGTTGCATATGTGTTGTACATTAAGGTCTAGGTGCATGCTAGGGGGAGTGGGCTTCCAAGTGAGTGGCTGGGGTCGTGGGGAGTAGACAGCTAGGTTACCTCGAGTCTAGACTGCCAAAATATCTCATTGGGAGTTTATCTTGAAATCAAGTGATAATTTAATTAATTTATTCTAGGAAGGTTGGGTAATAGTAATTCACCATAATAAGATAAGAAATAGTTTGTGGCCTCAACACATATCCCTGGGGTGTTTATAGTGATCTGGGAATGGTTGAGAAGACCTTGGTGATGCAGGTAAGCTAATCTCCCTTACTTCTTCAAGGTTGAGATGGCTCTGCATGGGCATTATGGATGTCGGGAGAGGCTCCCAGGTTCCCATTATGGCTGCATGTGATGACACTCCTTCCCTACACGTAGGTCCTAGCACCTTGAGTCTTGATTTTATGTGTTGCCTCTGGAGATATTATGTTGGAAGTTTTATCATTCTTAAGCCTTTTTTTGACCGTGTGATGTGCAGAGAGTTATCTTTTGGTTGTTAGGTGTCAGCCTAGATCTAGAGTGTGAGTGGGATCTTGTGTCATCTCCTAGCACGGGGGGTGGTTCCTTATGGTTCCACATGGTCGGGTGGTTTGATGCCTTCTTCCATTGGGATGTTCTTCTTGGATTCTAGCATGTGTGGATTGGATTCTTGGATTCTTCTTCATGTGATTATTCTTGGAGCTTATTTCTATGTACTTGGTAAATAAGACTATGTATCAACATGCTTTATATTTGTAAAAGAGATATGCATTCCTATCCTATGTATTGTGAAAGAAAACATGTGCCTTTATGTTATGTATCTTCTCATGATGTAATAGTTATTCCTTTATGCAATATTAGGTTATAATTCTATGGGAAAGAATTAGATAGTATTTTGTACTTGCATTGTATTGATATTATATGAAAGAATTGTATGTGTAAGCTTATGGAGAAATTAAATTGGAAGGATAGTAGTTGTTGTTATAGTCTTTGTTTAAAGTAATGGAAATCTTCAAGTTGTGAGGGATTATTTTGTTTAGCTAATTGAGCTAGTTATCTTGAGTTATGTAACAGGGCTTAAATGTTTCTCTAGTTTTTTTTAAGAGAATGGTTATTAGGAGTATTTGTTTGGGTTGTTTCTTAAGGAATCTAAAGAATATGACAAGGGATTAAATTATGATATGTGGTTGAATTAAGCTTATGAGTTAATGAAATTGATGTAGTTGACTAGAAAGTAAATGGATAGGTTGTAAGTTATATTATAAAGTTCTAAATGGTTATGTGATGTGTCAGTTTTATGTCAAGTAGTGATGTTGAGATACCATAGGGAATGGATATGCATTGTATGGTTTAATTATGGAGTTAAGTTAATGATTGATTGGTTATTTTGCTTGCGTAATATGGTTTCATGGTTATGTTCATATATGTTTCATGCATATAGTAATGATGCAATAATGATTTAAGGAAGTAATGTGTATTCTAGATGTTGTAGTAAAGATTAATTGAAAAAAATAATTATTATCTCCTTTGTTAGTAGATTTTGGTTTATTTCTCTAGGGTATTTTGGCGGGCATTACACTACCTTTTGAATTAAAAGACTCTTATGGGAGTGGCTTTAACATAATGTCAAAACAAGGTTTTAGAGGATGAGGACTTGGAAAATTTGACCAAGGAATAAGAGTCCCTATAAAATCTCCTATGCAAACTATCACAAAAGGCCTAGGACATGATCATAAATCTCTTATGGATGACCTCCTTATGATTCGAGATTTCAGAGACCATCTTGCAAGACAACAAGTCATTTGTGTAGCTAAAATTGCTTCTTCAAACCCTCCTTTTTGTTCATATCACACTACCAATGATTGTCCTGATTTTTTCGAATGGAATGAAATGACTCATTGATAGAGGCATAGTTAAAATTATAGATGACAATCCTTCTTCTTCTATCAACCCATGTCCTACACCACAAGAGACAAAGCCTATTCCTATTGATGATCACGAAAGGTTAGCAACTAGAATCTTTTTTAAATCAAAGCATGACAAGGATGTTGTTTTTCTTTTTGTAAAATTTAGCAAAAAGCATAAAGAAGGTGATGAGAAGAATAATTTGATAAAGCTCAAATAAATCTTTCAACTGCTATTGCTCTTTTTCATGGTGAGAAAGTAGTACCTTAGCACTCTTCTCACCCTCCATGTTGCTTTTCACCTGATGAAACATGTAGTTAGCTTAACTGGGGGCTCTTAGTCATAAGAGGTGATTCTTTTTCAATTTCAAACATCTTGGGGCAGCAACATGGTTTTTTCTTGCCTCTATAATTGGGGGCAAATAACCTTATCCTCCTCTCTTTTATCTAAAGTATCACTATTCCCCTTAGAGCTTTCATTTTTCATACTTTGATATCCTTTCTTGTCTAAAATGGTATGTCTCTTATGACTAATCCCTCCTTGGGGGAATTTGTGATTTTTCCTTCTTTTTTCTCTCTTTCTCTTTGAAGATTAGGTTTCTTCTTTAGAGTTGCATTTTATTATCTTAATTTCCTTTATTGCATTGGATATTCATTCATGTGAGTACATTGTGCATTAGCTTATGTTTAATCTCTCCTTAGAGGTTGTGTAATTCTTCTCATTATCCTTACACTTGGGGGGAAACAATTTTTTTCTCTTTATTTCTCTCCTTTCCAAGGATCTACTTTTCCTTTGTTGGGTGGTGTTTGTTTATGATTTAATGTCATTCCTTGTGTGAAGTTGTTATTTTCTCAAGGGTTATTTCTTATGCAAGAGGTGTAAGTCCTTCACTACAACATTGGGTCAAAAGTGTGTCATCCTTCATCAAGAATATCTTTCACCTAACAATAGGGGGAAGGTATGAATTCTTTCTATCCTTTTATGCTTTTGGTAGAAGATGCTATGTTTGTTCAATAAACTCCTCTTGGAGGTAGATGTCTTTTGAGCAAAGATCTTTTTCTCCTCCAAGGATCCCCTTTACACTTGTTGCAAGATATCTCTTTTACAACTATCTCATCCTTGATTGTAAGAGTATTTTCTCTTTAGCTTGGATTTATGACATTATTGCCTAAAGGATACCTCCTTGGTGTTGAAGGTGAGTATCCTTGTTTCTAGCTTCCTTAATACATCAACATAGAGCTATGTTGACATCTTAAGGGGGGGGGGGGGGGCACCCATATTGCCCTCTTTGCAACATATTGTACCATATTTTTGCATGTCTTAGATGGGGTGTTCATTCTCAAAAATAAAGAAAACAAACTCTTATATGAGATTCTTCATGCCTAAAACCAGATGAAACATTTGATGTATGTCTTAGATGGGGTGCACATTCTTGAAACTAGAGAAAACAAACTCTTACACGAGATGCCCTCGAAATCAGTCATGTATTTGTCTTAGACGAGGTTACACATTCTCTAAACCAAAGAAAACAAACTCTTAAACAAGATGTTCCTGAAACTAGACATTCACCCCTTGGCATTCACAAATTCACCCCTTGGCGTTTGCATTTGCATTATATGTCTTAAACAGGTTGAAGCACACTCAAAACTAGAGGAAACAAATGTTGGGAAATTGGTGTCTCAACCTTGCATTTACATGAGGTTACTATTTATAGTAAGTTTTCATTTGAGCACGAAATGGTGCGAAATTCTCCCCGAATCTTTTGGTTGGCTAGATAAGCATTCTGATAAAGTTACGTCACAAGATCATGGCTAGTTTTGAAGATATTATTTTTTTTTTGTTTTGGAGGGGTCCAATGAAAGGTTTAATTTTGATTTTGACAACTTTAGAGGCCCCAAAATACCCTAAAAATGTGAGAGTTGAGAAACACAACACCACAAGAGCCTAAAGATCTTCTGCAAGCTGAATAATCTGTTACAAGGAGAAGCAAGGAAGCAAAATAACTAAAAGCAAAAACACAAAAAAATATGCTCAAAAGATGAGAGCTCAATATTCACAATTGTGTAATGTGATAATCCTTACAAGACAATGAAAAGAAATGAACCTCTAATAGGTCAAGAAACCCTAAAAAGGAAAACCTAGGCTTGCACATAATAATTAATAAAAGAATTAATTATTATGCACCTAAAGTTAGCTTAAGTGTAAAAGAGCTAAAGGGAACTTAAATAATTAAATAAATATTGTTTAATTAATCAAGTAAATACCCGAATACTCTAACATCCCCCCTTAAGCTAGACTTAGGGAGAAGCTAAAACCTAGAACAACTACTGAAAGCAGGAAAGATGGGTCCCGACAAAAAGGTCTGATCAGGTACCCAAATACAACCATATCTCTATGAACCAGAGAAATAGAGAAAACCACGTGGGAACAAAACTCTACTCCAAACAGAGATGGAAAAAGAAAGAAGAAGGACTGAAAAATCCTCCAAACAAGAATGTTCCAAAAAGATAGGAACAAGAGAAGATCAAAAGAATCACTGAAGCATGAAGAACCTGCAAACACTGTCGAAGAATAACTGTTGATCTGATGAACCTCCACTAAAATAGAACATGACTAGGTAGAGAAGATTGTAATCTATATGAGTGCCCTCAAATGACACTACTCGAATCAGAAGGCAAACAAAGGCAAACAACTGAACTTGAAGATATAGATGGCATGAGAAACCAAAGCCTGAAGAGTTGATCAATCGAACCACAGAAGCATTAGAACCAATAGGACAAACCTCCCCATAATGCTGAAAAGGGAGAGGGACAGGTACACTGAAAGGAACGGCCAATAGGAGTTGCACGACGAAGAATGAGTAACATCAAAGACGCAGAGACAATACATAGTGTCATGGAAGGAACACTCACTTGACACACAACATGAAGTGAATGTCATCGAAGTAACACTCACTAGACAAAGGTAGATGGCAAACAAGGCAAACATCAACCCCCTCATGGCACTTTATAAGTAGTGCATGTACAATAAGGCACAAGATGTGCAAGATCCCAAGTAAACAATGCAGGATGGCACTTTATCTCAGTGCATTTGCATAAAAGAAGCTACAATGATAAGAAGACTAGAAATAGAAAGGATAACCAAAATAGAGACATCCTACTCAGAGAAGAGATCCTAGGACCTGAAACAACCAAGATATCCACAGAGTGCTGAAAAAAGCAAAAAACTGAAGAAAACAATCCTGGAGTAGAATATGGAAAGAAAACTTATATGGATGGAAATTACACAAGACAAGCTTTCCAACGATATAAAGTTTTCAAAAAACGGAGTTTAGATGCTCATTCTATGGCTCCCGGAGTGCAAAAACGAGACCCCACTTTGACTGAAAAAAAACACAATCAAGCAGAAAAATTGGAAAAAATAATCCAACATCACAAGGTCCAACTTGGAACCAGCTTTTCGACGCCTATTTGTTTTTGAAAAAATGACTCCGTATGCTCAAGATATGGCCAAAAAATGAACCCCCCCTTAAAAAGACAAGAGGGAGGAGGTCTGGTGGTAGGAGCCTGGAGGAGGTGGTGCTCCGGCGGCTGGCGCAGCGGTGGCCGGGTCGTGGCAGAGCGGTAGCCAGGGTTGTTTCCGACGGCACAAAGGGTTTCCGGTGGTGGTGGCGGCGACGTAGGGAGAGGTCGGGCGGCAGGCGCAGGGAGAGGTCAGGCAGCGGCGACAGGAAAGGGTTGGGCGACAGAGGCAGGGGCCAGCAGGGCCGACGGGGGTCGGAGGCGAACTGCGGGCAAGGCCAGGGCCGACGGGTGCTGCGGTGGTGAGGGCCGAGAAGGCGGGGGTTGGAGGACGCTGGCGGGGCCCACGCTGACAGAGGCGGTGGTGGCCTGTAGTGTGGCAGGGGGCCCCACGGTGAACACCCCCCAAAAAAATTTTGATTTTTCCAAAAACAAAAAAAAACCCCTTTTTTTCTCTCGCCCTTTTTTTAAATAACTTTTTTATTTTTGATTGATTTTTTTTTTCAAAAAATCAAATTTCGGCCAGCATGCCGTAAAAAGGTTTTTTTTTTTATAAAAAAATTTCTCAAGTTGCGTGCCAGGGTCGTATGGCCTTGTATTGGAGAAAAAATACTCCCAGAGGCTCAAGAGCCAAAAATGGTCAAGTTTTATATTACTATAGGGGTTTTGGGGCCTTCTGAGCACAATGTTGAGGTCTGTTTAGGCCCAAAGTGCTAAAAAAAAAGGCCTATCCCTAAGTACATAGAAAAAACTTCCTGAAACCCCAGATCTGTTTCCAATGCAAAATTCTCAAAACAAGAATAGATAGCTGCAAATCTGAAGCTTTGTTACCATGTGAGAGTTGAGAAACACAACACCATAGGAGCCTAAAGATCTTCTGCAAGCTGAATAATCTGTTACAAGGAGAAGCAAGGAAGCAAAAATAACTAAAAGCAAAAACACAAAAAAATATGCTCAAAAGATGAGAGCTCAATATTCACAAAATATGTAATATGATAATCCTTACAATACAATGAAAAGAAATGAACCTCTAATAGGTCAAGAAACCCTAAAAAGGAAAACCTAGGCTTGCACATAATAATTAATAAAAGAATTAATTATTATGCACCTAAAGTTAGCTTAAGTGTAAAAGAGATAAAGGGAACTTAAATAATTAAATAAATATTGTTTAATTAATCAAGTAAATACCTGAATACTCTAATAGAAAATTGGGCATAAATGGTGTAGTGGTTTACAAGGAAATAGAGCACTTCGCGAGCTTTCTGGCGCTTCAAACGGTTCATCAATCGGACACAAGGTTCTCAAGTTATGGCCTCTTGAAGGTTTGTACTCCTGAAATAGGAAATATAAAATACATCGAACACATAAATGAGTTGTAAAAAGGGAGGGACACATCATAAGGAATCTAGAAGGGAGATAAGGTCGGCTACACCTTATTGGGTAGTTTTAGCCCATGGTTTTGTAATACCATTTGATGGTTTCTTGTATTGTATCTCCTATATATGAGGTGTGTGAGATAGAGGTTGAGTGTAAGAGTCTTATGGCTATTGAGTTACCTCTAAATCTCTGATTAGTGGTACTCCTAAGAAGATCTTTCTCTGCAAGTATATTGTAATATGTTTTGATTGCTGAATAATATATTGGACGATTTTTGGAGTGTGGAGTTTTTCTCCCGAAAGGGTTTTCCCCACGTAAATCACTATGTTATGGTTTAAATGTTATTATATCTATTTCTATTTTTTTTGTAACAGTTGTGATGATCTGTAAATTTTTTTGCATTACTCTCCTCACAAGGTTAGTGTAGGAAGTTGTTCCGCTACTTAACTTCCTTACAAGTGGTATCAGAGCTTGATCACCTTTGGTTTTAGTTGTGGGTTGTTGGGTTTTTTGAACTAATCCAGATTTGAGTGGGAGATTTTGCAGAAGACACTTTTGATCTTGTTGCAGGAATTTTCAGATGACAAGTTCGTCAAGAAAAATAGAGGTGGAGAAATTTAAAGGAACAAATTTTGAGATGTGGAAGCTGAAGATGGAATATCTGTTGATAGATCAAGATCTATGAGATGTTGTTGATGCGAGTGTCCAAAGACCCTCAGATCCTACTATAACGGCTTATTATGATGTTATGGACCGAAAATCCAAGGGCCTAATCAAACTGTGCCTGGCATACTCTATTTTGATCAATGTCCATGAAGAAAACACTGCAAAGAAGCTATGGATTAAGCTTGGTGAAATGTATCAAGCAAAATCTTTATTAAATCATATTTTCTTGAGGAAGAAATTGTATTCCTTGAAGATGGAAGAGGGTGGATGAATTGTAAACAACCTAGAAACATATA
The DNA here is from genome assembly GCF_030272615.1 of Cryptomeria japonica. Lineage (NCBI taxonomy): Eukaryota > Viridiplantae > Streptophyta > Pinopsida > Cupressales > Cupressaceae > Cryptomeria > Cryptomeria japonica. Next base: position 263,267,581 of record NC_081408.1, read on the forward strand.
ATATTTTGGTGGCTCAATTAGTATATGTTGGTGTTAAGATGAACGAAGAGGAGAAATGGCAGATCTTGCTTTGTTCTTTGCCTGATTCATGAGATTCTCTTGTTATGGCTATCGGTAGTACTTCTATTGTTTTGAAGTCTGAAGATGTGGTGGGTGCCCTACTTGGTGAAGAGATGCAGCGAAAGGTGTCCCTCAGTTCAAATGAAGTCCTAACTATTAAAGGAAGACCTAAGGAGAAAGGCAAGAAAAATGAGAAGTGTGATAAGTCCAAAACGAGAAGGAGATTGAAATCTCCTGGAAAGTCCAAAGTCATTTGTTGGAATTGCAGTAAACCAGGCCACATCTGTAAGGACTTCAAAGAAGAAACAAAGAATAAAAAGAAAAAGGTTGATTCTGATTCTCAGTCCGAGAAGGAAGATGGTGATGCATTTATTGCAGCTTTGGCGACTCATGCAGGTAATGATGCCTGGTTAATTGACTCAGGTGCATCTTTTCATATGACTGCCAATAGAGATTGGTTTTTTCAATATGAAGAATTTAATGGAGGTAAGGTGTACCTGGGTGATGATTCACGTTTAGACATTGTTGGTCAAGGTAAAGTTAGAATCAAGTTTTCTGATAGTAGAATAAAAAGGATTAATGGTGTGTTGCATATCCCTGGATTAAAACAAAATCTATTATCTGTGAGCAAATAGATAGATGCAGGTGTGCAGGTAGTCTTTTCTGAAGAAGGATGTAAGATGATTAAGGGTGTTATGGTAATTGCTCGAGGTGTCAGGTTAAACACTTTGTATAAACTAGATGTATAAACTGTTGAGTGTAATAGCACTTCTGTAAAAAGTAAATTTGTGGAAGATTTGAGGGTTTCACCTTCAACAGATGGAAATGGCTTTTGGGTATCTGAGGGTGCTCTTTCTTTTGAAGAAAAGTTACCTGCAGAGAAGACTATGTTACGACACCAAAGGCTTGGCCACATTGGAGAATAGGATCTAAGGACCTTGAAAAATAAAAACCTTGTTGAAGTTTTGAATGATTGTAATCTTGACTTTGATTTATGTGAGCATTGCATTTATGAAAAACAAAATTGTGTTCAGTTTTACTCGAGTTCTCATAAAACTTGTGGTGTTTTGGATCTTATTCATTAAGATGTGTTTGGTCCTATAGATGTTCCTTCGATTGGAAAACCCACACATTATGTTTCATTTATTGATGATTTTAGTAGGACATCAGTATATTTTCTAAAGAGTAAATCTGAAGTTTTCAGTCGATTTAAATAATTTAAAGCAATGGTTGAGTTGCAGATTGGAAAGAAAATTAAAAGTTTGAGGACTGATAATGGCGGTGAATTTTTCTCTAATGATTTTGATAGATTTTGTAAAGACTGTGACATTAACAGACATAAGATAACTCTGTATTCTCCACAACAGAATGGAGTTGCAGAAAGAATGAATAGGACATTGATGGAGAAGGATAGGAGTATGTTGAGTGGTGCTGGTCTAGAACAAAAGTTTTGGGCTAAAGCTATTGCCACTACTTGCTACCTGATGAATACGTCTCCTACATCAACCCTTGTTGATAAAATGCCTATGGAAGCATGGTCGGGTCACAAGCCTTCATTAAGACATCTTAGAGTTTTTGGTTGCGAGGCATATGCACATGTGCCAAAGTAAAAGCAAACAAAGTTGGAGAACAAGGTTGTAAAATGTATCTTCATCAGGTATAGTTATGGTGTGAAAGGATACAAGCTTTGGGACCATGTTGCACAAAAGGTAATTCATAGTAGAAGTGTTATTTTTAGAGAAATTAAGTCTCCTTCAGTTACATTCCAGCCAAAACAAATTAAAAAGGAAGATGTGATTCAATTTCCTTCTACACCTAAAAGAGTTGAATCGAGACCCCTAGATAGGCAAGAAGTTGAGGAGAGCTCATCTAGCTCTGAATCTTTAGAAGAGGAGGAAGAACCTCCAACTCATCTTTTTCGAAGGTCTACAAGACATAGACAACCACCTGAAAGGTATTCACTTGATGATTGGAGATGCATTTTTGCTTTGAATACTAATGTGGATGAACCAAAATCTGTAGAAGAGGCATTAGATATGAATGATGCAGAATCCTGGAAGATTTCTATGGAAGAATAAATGGCAACTTTGAAAAATAAGGATACATGGGATCTTGTACCATTTCCTAAAGGACAAAAGTCTGTTGGTTGTAAATGGGTGTTCAAGAAAAAGACTGGTTCATATGGAAGCATTGAGAAGTATAAAAGAAGGTTGGTTGCAAAAGGCTAATGTCAGGTTGAGGGTGTTGATTATGGTGAGATATTTTCTCCTGTTTCAAAAATGACATCCATTAGATTTTTGCTTTCTATTGTTGTTGCTTATGATTTAGAGGTTGAGTAGGATGTGAAAACTACATTCTTTCATGGTGATTTGGAGAAGGATATTTATATGACATGGCCAGAGCACTATGTGGTGAAAGGTAAAAGTAATTTGGTATGTAAATTAAAGAAATCCCTATATGGCCTCTAACAAATTCCTAGGATGTCATACCAGAAATTTGATACATATGTGTTGATCATTTCTTGTATGTTATATTGTATGTTGATGATATGTTATTCATTGGTAAAGGGAAATATATGATTTCAGAACTAAAGTCTCAGCTTGCTACTAAATTTGAAATGAAAGATCTTGGTGTAGTGAAACACATTCTTAGGATGGAAATTAGAAGAGATAGAGTGAACAGAAAGCTATGGCTAGGCTAGAGTAAGTATGTGAATTCAGTGTTACAGAGGTTCAACCTGCAGGATTGTAGGCCATTGTGTGTTCCTTTTACAATTGGAACAAAATTATTTGCACAAATTGTCCTACATCCTCATCGGAGATGGAAGACATGAGAAGAGTGCCTCACCAAAGTGTAGTTGGAAGTCTAATGTATGCTATGGTCTATACTAGACCAAACATTGCTCAAGTAGTGGGAGTTTTGTCCATATATATGCCTAATCCTAGTTGAGTTCATTAGGATGAAGTCAAAAGAGTCTTCAGATATTTGAAGGGTACCTTAGAGTATTCTTTGTGTTATCATGGTAATTCAGTTGGAGATGTAATTTCCCTTGATATTAATGGTTACATGGATTCAAAATAAGCAGATGATATTGATAGAAAAATATCTATCAGTGCTTATGTGTTTACTTTATTTGGTGGTGCAATTAGTTGGATGAGTAAGCGATAGGATGTGGTTGCCTTGTCCACTACTCAAGAAGAGTATATGGAAGCTACCCATGCTTGTAAAGAGGCCATTTGGCTTAAGAGACTATGTTTAGACATTAGAATAAAACAAGGAGTCGTGACAATTTATTGTGATAGTCAAAGTGTGATATGCCTGGCTAAGAACCTGACATTTCATGCCTGGACCAAGCACATTGATGTTCAGTATCATTTTGTCAGAGATATGGTCGAAGATGGCAAGGTGAAGCTGGTTAAGGTAGAAACTTTGATGAATGTTGCATATTATTTAACTAAGGTTGCGAGCACAGAGAAGTTCAGATGGTGCTCAGAGTCTATGGGCCTCATGGCCCCTAGCAATTGATTTATTGTGTTGATACTCCCTTTGCTCTTGCAAGGTGTTCGACAAGTGGGAGATTTGTTGAGAAATTGGTGTCTCAACCTTGCATTTACATGAGGTTACTATTTATAGTAAGTTTTCATTTGAGTATGAAATGGTACGAAATTATCCCCGAAGCTTCAGGCTGGCTAAATAAGCATTCTGATAAAGTTACGTCGCAAGATCACGACTTGTTTTGAAGATATTCAATTTTCCATTTTGGAGGGTCCAATGAAAGGTTTAAATTTGATTTTGAGGACATTAGAATCCCCTAAATGCCCTGAAAAATGGGTGTAAATGGAATAGCAGTTTCTGAGGTGATAGATTACTTCACGAACTTTCCAACTCTTCAAACGGTTCGTCAATCGGACACACGGTTCTCAATTTATGGCCTACCGAAGTTTGTACTCTTGAAATAGGAAATATAAAATACATCAAACACATAAATGAGTTGTAAAAAGGAAGGGGCACATCATAGGGCATCTAGAAAGGATATAAGGTCGGCTACACCTTATTGGGTGGTTTTAGCCCATAATTTTGTAATACAGTTTGACGATTTCTTGTATTGTAACTCCTTTATATGAGGTGCGTGAGATAGAGGTTGGGTGTAAGAGTCTTATGGCTATTGAGTTACCTCTGACTCTCTGATTAGTGGTACTCCTATGAAGAGCTTGCTCTGCAAGTATATTGTAATCTATTTTAATTGTTGAATAATATATTGGGTGGCTTTTGGAGTGTGGGGTTTTTCTCCCGAAAGGGTTTTCCCCACGTAAATCATTGTATTATGGTTTGAATGTTATTATATCTATTTCTATTTTTTTGAAACTATTGTGACGATCTATAAAAAAAATTGCAGCTCTCCTCACAAGGTTAGTGTAGGAAGTTGTTCTGCTACTTAACTTCCTTACAACAAACTCTTATATGAGTCTCTATACACTTAAAACCAGACATCACTTTCACACACGCACAAGGATGAGTGGAACTAGTGAAACATGGCTAGACTATTCCTACTCTCCTCCCCAACATGGATCACCTAAAAAAGCATATCTAGGGGAAAGTATTCACATCCTTTCTCATTATTCTTCTCATGGATCATCTAGAAAAATACATCTAGCGTGTATCTGTACTCTCTATTTCCTTCTTCATATAGACTCATAGCTTTGCTATTGATGGTTCAAGAATGATGCGTGCATTGCTCTTTTATATGATTTCTTGTGTACTTGAGATGAAATTTTTCAAGAATTATATTAGTGGTTGAGACATTTTGATATTGAGGTATCTTTGGCTAGTTGACTTGAGGTCTTCTTTTTGGTCTTTAGCCTTTGTTTGTCTTTTTATTTTTGTATTGTTTTGTGTGCCCTTGCATATGTTTGAGTGAGTTAAGGTCCTAAGATTGGGGGATTGGTCCCTCAAAATTAGTGATGTCTTATACTCCTTGTGATCATGCTCCTCATTGTTCCTCTTCTTCATCTTTCGTCTACTTTACAGTGAGTATATGCATAGGCTCATACTCCTGCTAAAGTGGGGGCTAAATGTAGCATCCTAAATTGTACTCCCTTACAATTTGGTCCACATTTGGGCCCTCATCTTAGCATTTGTGTCCCAAAGTTGGATCTGGACCTAATTCTTCTCATACCATTCAATTTTATAGCCCCCTTTCCTCTTTGCACATCACATGGCCATTTTGTGTTGGCCCTAAAATGGGATAGGACCAGGGTGTGGTGCCCCGATCCTCTCAATTGGGACCTTAATTTGGCACCTCCTAATGGTCACAATGAATTAGCAAGAATGTGATCTTTGTGTCGGCCTATGTTGAAAAATTAAGATTTTTTTTGATGGGCAAGTATAAAAGGAGGTCCATCCCTCTCATTTCAGGAGATATAACATAGAATAATAGGAGAATCATAAGGAATCCAATCAATCCATATTTAGGCAATCTATCATTCAAGCATTGAAGCATTCATCATCAAGTGTTTCTAGAGATCTTCAAGGCTGCTTATTCTTCATTTATCCACTGTGGAGAAACATTATATCATTCATATGCAAGAACATGTGTGTGATTAGGGTTTTGTCATGTCCATGACATTTCATACAACATATGTGGTTACTTTTAAGAAGCAAAGCATCATTATCAGTCATTGCAGATTTGAGGTATATCTTTCCATTAATCATTTCAATATTTGCAATATTTCATTCAAAATTAATTCCTAAATCGAGGTTTGACTTAGGCAAACCCCTATTCCCAACCTTTTTCACCTTCTTTCTATGTGCAGGAAATAGGTACAAAGATGTGATCTTTAGAATAAGCATTATTTACAGTGATCAATCGATCCTCCATTGGAGTGCGAAAAGTTTGGAGAACCATGACGACCACTACCACGGTCCCAATATTTTAGGAGCTCTTTTGAGGGACAAGTCTGAATCTACTTACATTCCTCAGATCCAAGTTTGTGGCTCAATCCCACAATTGTAGATTACAGTTTATGCATTTTTACTTCAATTTCTAACACCTTTACCCTAATTTCAGCAGTTCAACTTACAAAAGAGGGTTTATCAACTCACATCAACACCCCCTCCAATCCAATGAGAATTCTCATCCTAATCCTTGATAGTTTGTGACTAGATCTATTGGATTGGAACCCTCTTTTGAATGTAATGGTCTTTAAGTCACAAATTAGTGGTTTCTTCCTTCTATGGTGGAAACCCTAATTGTTCACCATTATAATTATCTATTTAATTATTTTACCATTGTTTCCTCTATTAATTAAAGAAATATTTTATTCAATTAAATAATTCGTTAGCTTTTCCACTATTAATTAAATAAATATTTTTATTTATTTAATTAATTCATTAGCCTTTTCTTTCTTAAAAATTAAATAAATATTTATTATTTATTTCATTTCCCTAACCCCACTTTTTTCCTTTATTAATTAAATAAGTATTTTTATTTAATTAATTAATTCATTATGTAGTGTCCACCCTTGACTTGACTTGTTTTGATTGGAGTTGACTTTTATTTCATGCGTGATAGACACTATATACTTACTATGTGATAGATTATCAAAATATTATACTGATCATGTGATTGCATGAACTTAAGTGTTGATGAATCATGTACGTGTTCATATACTTAATGGATTTTACATGCCTTACTATACTCATGAATTATACTAATCATGAACTTGATGATGTCTTTATGTACTGATCATATTTAATGATTATCTATGATGAGTTGATCTTATGGTGTGTTTGATTGTTGTATGACTGTCTTTGGGATAGAGACGATGTCACATCACTCATTGTGAGTGGGATGTGTCATTGTGATTATCTAACCCTTGTATATATATATGTCGTATCGTTGTTTTGTGGATGTAGGATTTGCAGGTACCAGACATCGACTCCACCTGGCTCCACAGGTCTGAGCATGTCTTTAAATCCCAATGGCATGTGGTTTGGAGTTGACACAAATTCCCCTCACATACTCTAGGTCTAAGTTGTTCACCATGAGTCGTCAGCGTCTTGGCGTAAGTCGCCATGTCAGTTAGTAAGCTAGGTTTCTTCTATGTTGGGAGTATGCTAGTATTGGTCGGTTAATTCTATCATGTTGAGACTGATTGATTATTGATGCGAGATTAAATAGTTAATAATGTTTATTTTAATTATTTGATTAATAGTGATTCGATTATTTGATTATCTAATGTTTAATTTAATTTATTGGATTCTTGCCCTTTTGGGTATTTAATTACTTGATATTTAAATGTTTATTTATTTTAATGATGATTTAATATTCATTGTTTAGCCTATGTTGTGGTTTTATATTTAATTGATATTTGTGATTTAACTTTTATTGGTATTTAATTGTTTATTTATTTATTTAATCGTCTATGGTTTAACATTTATTCGATATTTAATGTGTATTTGATTCTTTAATTCATTTATGAGTCTTTCGTTTATTTAATTTAATTCCCCCATTTGATTTATTTAATTGTGGCTCATGCTCTATTTATTAGTTTGACTTTTATGTTTAGTGGGATGTATAAATACACTTTAAAATAAAATAATAAAATATTACCGCCTAATTGTATAGACATAATTTATATTTATCTTACCTACCCTCTTCTCTCATTGGTTGAATTTGAAAAGGGAGGTAAAACTATATTATATGGTGGGGTTGGTAAAATATATTATAGAATCGAATATTCTGATTGGTCCATGTAGAGGCTAGGGTTTTAGTTATTGTTTGGCTTTTTATTTTCAATCCCGTGATGTGTTTCGGGTTGGCTTCTTCTTGGTAAAAAATTTCTCTGCAAGATTTTCCTTTGGTTTTGGCTTGGATTGTTGCTGGAGCTTGTTGATTTGGCTTTTGGATTTGGGGAGCTCTTCTTCAACTTCTTCCCATCACACAGGTTGCAGGTTGGTGATGTTTTCTCCTTTTTGTATTTTGTTTTACAGTTTCATGTATGCACCGTGTCTACAGATTGTATGTGTGAGCTTGGGGAAAATAAATTTATAGTTTTTATGGTTTGGGAGAAAATATGTAATGCATAAATTTATTGTAAGGTTTTACTGTATAGTTTATGGGAAATTATTCAAATTTCTAGGTTGTTTGTAAATGTCATTCACGACTCTGAGAATGCTCATTCTCTGTGGTTTTTCTTCCTTGATTTGATTTGTTTTGTTTGAGGGTGAATTTTTATCCTCAATTTGAGTATGAAGCTTTGGTTTGTGCATTCTGGGATTGTTGAGAGTCTGTATTTGCTCTTTTGGTGTTTTCTGAGTTTTATGTCGTGAAGAAGTTTTGGTTAAATCTTGGTTTACAAATGTTTATTATTTATTCCGTTTGTGCCCATTTAATCTATTGTTCTGGGCAACTCTATGTATATATTTTTTGAATCCTTATGTTTAAAGTTTGATTTTTAATATTTGCCGAAAGTTCTATGTTTTCCGTATGTATTTATGTAAAAGCACTAATTTTGTATATGCGTTGTCCTTTGTTGTATTTGTGTTGTCCTTCAGTGTATTTGCATTGTCTTTTGTTGCATTCATGTTGTCCTTCAGTGTATCTGTGTTGTCTTTTGTGTAAAAGCATTGTCTTTAACTATGCATGTGCTAAACTATAATATAAGCGCTAAACTGCAATGTAAAAACGCTAAACTATAATGTGAAAGCGTTGTACTACGTGGTGTATGTGTTTTCTGTCCTGTAAAGGTATTCTTACCGGTTTTCTTTATCTGTCTTTATTTTTAAATCTGATCTTATACCAGAGGCTTTTTGGACAATCTGTAGTTGTTTTCCAGTTTTGCCATCTATCTAATTTGAGAGTTTTATGTGATTTTTGCATCTTGGTGAGTGTATATGCCTTACTTATGTGTTGATGAGACATGATTGTGAGGGTTGCTATATTGATTTTGGACCAGCAAATTGATGCGCCTTGCTACTATCTTTTATTCCATGTTGATGAAGATTTTATTGCCTTATTATGGCTTGATGTTTATTCCGAGTATGAGGCTCAAGGTTGCTTACTTGTTAATATGGCTTTTTGGATGTTCAAGCTTATGAGCATGTTTATGGATGCATAATGATGATTTTGGTTTTCAGATTTGTATATGATTTAGAACCTCTTACTTTTCTACTCTGGGAGCATGATAGGTGGAGTGGGCTTTCATGTGATGATCAGAGTCATGAGAGATAGGCGGTTAAGTTGATAAGCCTTCTATTTAGACTGCTAGGGCACATGGGGGTTTTCTTATTGATAAGAAAGTGATAACTTAAACAATAAATTAGATGGGTTGAGTAACTAGGACTCACCTAACAAGATAATGAATAGTTTTGAGCCTCATGACTTGATCCTAGGGAGGATGTTTTAGGATAAGCATGAGAAGGCCGTGAAGACGGTAAGTCAAATCTTCCTTGATTCTCTCATGGGTAGAAATGGCTTCACATGTCTATTAGGGTTATGCCTTGAAGAGTTGTGTTGGCAATATTATGGGGAGGATATCATGTAATGACACTCCACACCTACATGTGTCCTTTCCTTGAGATGTATTGATGCCTTGTTGATTTGTACACCTCTGGGAGTTTTCTATTTGTGCATTCTTGTGATTGGTTCTTGCTTGAGTGTCCTTGTATTGTTTATTCTCTTTGGAATTGAGTGTCAGCCTAGATGTAGAGTGTGTGTTGGGACCTTGTGTCATCTCCTAGCACAGGGGGTGGTTCCTTTGGTTCCACATGGTCGAGTGGTTGGTTCTTTTAAACCATTGGGATATTCCTATCTTTGGATTCTTCATGCGTGGACGAGGATGCTTCTTCATATAATTCATGGATAATAATTGCATAAGAATGTAAATGATGACGTGATTTATGTAATGAAATTATCATGTAATGGTTGTAAAAGAAATAATGCTCTTGATAAAAGATTATGTTGTTGTAGTTATAATGATAGCTTTTGGTTATAGTATATGATTGTAATCATGGACCTTGAGTTGTATTGTAACACATTTATATATTAAATGAAATGGATGCATGAGATGTGAATAAGTATTATGGTTTGGAATTAAATGATGCAATTTGTATTGTTGATGAGCCATGCTAAAAGGAAATTGTGCAAATGTTATGACAATGGTAATAGTTTAGAAACAGTGTGTTGGATTGTTGATGATTGTAATGAATGACTTCATGTGTTGTCATTGTTGGCATTTTTTATGATTATGTAGTGATTGTCATTGATGGACACACACTTTCTTTGAGATCACTTTTTGTATGTATGAGTTATGCTCAACCAGTATTTGTTAGAACCGGTATTATGTATTGTAGTCTTTAGACTATCGGTGTTTTGCTGAAAGTGTTTACCGATCTCAAGCAGTATGAAGACCCAAGTGGTATGAAGACCTCAAGCGGTTCGAGGATCTCAAGCGGAACGAAGGAACTAAAGCTATAGTTATCATTTTTCCAGTCTTCATTTTTGCCATCCGGTAATCGATAAAGTTGTATGAACCGGTAATACTCTGTGATGAGTTACCAACCGGTATTTTTGTGATGAGTTACCATCCACCGACACTTTGATGGTGATTTTGTGTCATGTTACCAAATGTGTCTAGATGCAATGAACCTAGGAACTTGCAATGTAATCCTATTGGACCGACATGAAATTAGATTCCTTTTTAAGGACATCATGTCTAGGGTTTTAGAATATAGAAGAGGTTAGGGTTTTGGGTGGTTGATGAGTTTTTGTTTGTGTGATCTCAGAAGAGAAGATCGAATCTGTGCATAGTAATAGTGTGTGGATTTACTGAAGACTGAAGTAATGCTGAAATGCATTAGTAATGAGCTATCATGGATCTAACCAAGCAAACTGTGCTATTTGCTAGATCACTCACTTGTTGATTACTCACATCTTCGACAAGTCTGAAACCCTTAACTAGGTAGGCCCAGATTAGCCTTTGTAAATCCTCTAACAAGGTGGTTCACAACTGTGGATCTGAAATCTTCTCACAAGGTAGTCTTTAATCGGACTTATCTCCTAACAGAGATTGAGATTCCTAACAGGATCTGTTTTGGTGAAGAACATTGTATGACCTTAACCGGTCTGGTCACTATTCTGCAGATAGTTAATTGTGAGTTTCATCTCACCGTGGTTTTTCCCATTTGGGTTTCCACGTCAAAATCTCTTGTGTTATGGTGATTGTGCTTCTGTGGGTGAATGCCTTATTTGTTGTTTGGTTAGCATTTGTGTTAACCGGTTTGTTAGCAAATCTATTTTACCGGTTTACTGCTAATCTGTTTAAGTGTTTGAGTTCAGTAATTTTTGGTATACTAATTCACCCCCCCCTCTTAGTATTCATCAATTGGTATCAGAGCCAACCTTTCTATAAGTTTAACCACTTGGAAAGAGATATGGGGGAATACACTATGAGGGAACTTACTCATCAGCTCACTTAAACCGAGAAAGCCTATGATGAACTCAAAGTCAAATATAAGGCCTCTCTGGCAAAAAGAAGAGAGCATGCTGAGAAATTGATGGAGCTAACTGAAAATAGCTCCTCTGATGAATATGGAAGCCCTAGTTGAAGAAGTGGAAAAACTGAATGAGTCTAATGCCAATCTAAGAAGGGAACTTGAAGGACCGACTATCAGGATGTGTCAAGAGCTTGAGAACCGGAGAAAAGCTGAAGATCTGGTAAAAGACAAATATCATGAGATCTCCAAGATGAAGCAAGAAATTAGTGCACTTACTGCTCATCTCCAAGAGAGTAAAGTGGAAAAAGAAGAAATTCAGGGTGAACTAAACTTGGTTATTTCTGAGAATGCAACTCTGAAGGAATCCAATGCTGCTATTACCAAGGAACTCACTGAATCAAAGGAGATACTTGCCAAATTCAATTAGAGTGCTACTAAGTTGGAACAAAAGCTTGAATCAGCAAAACCGGTAAAGAATACCACTGGACTTGGTTTTTCTAGTTATGAGGAAGGTGAGACCTCTGGAGCAAAAGATGTAGCATCAAAGAAGCAACCGACATCAAAGGATAAAGGTAAGAAAAATTTCAAACCTGTTTGCTTCAATTGTCTCAAGGAAGGACATACTGCTAATATATGTAGAAATAAGGCTTACCATAACTTTCCTTACTTTCTAAACAATAAGCCTAGATCCAATAGATTCAATGGAAATTGTTATGCATGCAACAAGTTTGGGCATAGAGAATTTGAATGCAGGTTTGTCATGCACAACATCGGAAGGTATCCTCAAAGGAGTCAAGGAGTTTTTCCTAAACCCTCTGGGAACCGGAATCCAAACCGGTTTAATACCTATAATCATCAATCAGGTAGCGGTGGCTATCAAGCGGCAACCAGATGGAGAGCAACCTGTTTGATTTGTCATGATAGTGGTCACACTTCTGCAACATGCAGAAAGAAGAATGGAAACATAAATAATGGACCTTGGAGAGCACCTGGAATGGTTTGCTATATTTGCAACAAACTGGGTCATACAACAAGATTCTGCAGGATGAGAAAGAATATATCGGATGATATACTAGTCACTCTGGAAGGAAATATTGATGTTGAGACTGTTCAAGCGGATATGAAGAAAACCTGGAAGAAGAAACTTGAAGAAGTGTCACAAGAAGAACCGGTTTCTGGACCTAGTGTGGAAATCTCTGAACCGACAATTTAAGCGACAAAAAATCTTAGGGGGAACAAATCGGTGAAATGTTTCGAACCCCCGATTTACACTGGTTAAAGACCTTAACCGATATGTGATACCTGTCAATTGGCAGAAGACCGGAAATGGTAAAAGGAAAATTAGGGTTTACACCCTAATGGTGGAGCATTTATTATGGTAGGTGAAGAATGCGTTTAAAAGGGATTTTCAAGTCTTTTTCACTTATCAGTTTGCGAGCAAAGAAGTTTTCAAGTGTAGAGTGACAAAAGGCGATTTGTCTTGCGATTTAGAGAGATTTCAAAACTTTGAAGAAGAATCAGAAGATAATATCAATCGGCCAAGTGAAGAACACAAAGTGGTAATCCAACAACCGAAGTAGTGTGTGGAGAAGCGGAATTTGCAAGCCCTAAATCTCGACTTGTGAAGGTATTTTTCGAGTTTCTCTGTTTATCATGGCTTTTGCATCACACTCTAGTTCTAGTGCACCCGTTGATTTAGTAGATTTTATCCAATGGAAGGCAAAATATAATGTCCTATCCCAAATACCCGCTGGTGTTATAGTTGAGGAAGGTATTTCAAATTATATTGATTGCAAAATTGAAGACCTAGGATCTGTAGTGATCCATTCTCAGTTAAGTTTATTCTGCGGGAAGGACAAGAAGATCAAACTAGAATACAACATCTTGGAAAAGAAGAAGCTTCACAATGCGGTCTATTTCCTTGAAGAATTTACAGATGATCACATCCGCATCATTCTAAGCAGAGTGCACGGTGACAAAATGTATTTAGAGCGGACACATGACATCACATCGAAAGCGATTCATGTCATCACCGATTTCTGTAACATTGGAGAGGTGCCAGCCCTAAGGAAGGTCATCAAGACCAAAATGACCAAGCTCACCGGTTCTATGAGCGACCAATGGGGAATGACCGTCAATACCATCAAGGACGATCTGGTCAAGTATGCATGTATGGTGATTGGATACCGGACATTCTATGCTAGCAGGATCAACTCTATCTCTATTACAATGGTAAATGTTGCCTACAGGATGATCATGGAAGATGCCTCATTTGATTTATGCACCTATATGCAAAGGCAACTTCTGGTGAACCTGAAGTCAATTAAACAGGACAATGCCTTAAGATTTAAATTTGGACAACTGTTGGTAGGATTTTTTTCTACTTTCAAGGCTATTTCCCAGGAGTCGGTGATATACAATGGTCAGCCAACCAATTGGTTACCAAGCAAATCAGAGAAAGTCTTCAAGCGGTAGGAACTGGTTATCCTGAAGTCCTGAACAAATACTTTGATGAGTTCAGACGCAAGATGAGACAAAGGGTGAGAATATCTGGTGATATTGTCAAGAAGTATGAAGAGGACATCTGGTTCACCATCAGAGTAGATGAGTGCATAATGGAGGCGGTTGAGCCTAGAAAAGAAAAAGTGGAACCCATGGGATATGAAGTAATGTATGATATGCTAGACAGGTATGCTTCTACCCTACTTACCTCACCGCTTGATCCTAAGAAGAAGAGAACCGACACCTATCTGGAAAGGGTTACACCGATTGAAGAACCTTCAGTAAAGAAGGGAAAGGTAGTGCCATCTGTATCGACACCAGTTATTTCAGCAAGTCCTAAAGTGACCAAGTGGTCATTGGCAAAAAAGAAACCGGAAGTTGCACCCGCCAAGGTATTTAAGAGGAAGCAAAAGACAAAAGGCAACACACCAGACTCAGAGGACATAGAATCTGAAGAACAACCTAAGAAGACTAGACAAACGCAACCAGCAATGAACCGACATCATCAGCATCGATAAATATTGACATTTCCTCTTATAAACCTTTGACACATTGTCAAAGAACTATTAAGAATATTAGGAGAAAAGTGTCGAGTGATTTAGTAGATTATTTTGATGATTTCAAATACAATGAGAAAGAGGAAGTCAAATAGAAAATCATTCAATATTTATGTATTAATGACCGGTCACCATCAGAAATTAAATCTATGACACCGGATTCCTTATACAATTCTTTATACAACAAATGGTGCATTGCCATAGAAAAGGAACAGGAAATAAGAGAGGAAATATTTGCACAATATTTTCCTAATGTGTCTAATTCAGAACTTTATGAAGTTATGGAAAAATATAAAGGCCTCTTCTTCATGAGAAGAAGGAGACTCTTGTTGCTAGAAGGGAAAGTCCCTGAAGTGGTAAAAGATACCCACTCTCATGCCAAATCAGCTCTAAGATTACACCAAGTATCAGAAGTCAACAAGAAGGCTGAACAAGAACCAAAAATTGGAAAACTGGATGAGGTGTATAACAGTGAAGGAGAATAGGTCACTAAACAAATGGACCCTATTGATGTTGATGCCTTGGATGGTGAAAATGTCACTCCGGATGCACCAAAGGAAAAAGCTGATAAAGAGAGAATGGACAAGGAGAAATAGGACAAAGAAAAGGCTGACAGAGAGCAAGCAGAGAATGAGAAAAAGAAACAAGAGGAGGAAAAGAGGAAAGAGGAAGAGAAGAGGAAACAAGCAGAAGAGGAGAAAAAGAGAAAAGAGGAAGAGGAGAAGAGAAAAGAAGATGAAAAGAAATAGGAAGAGGAAAAGAGAAAGGAAGAGGAAAAGAGAAAAGAAGAGGAGAAGAGGAAGCAGGAAGAGGAGAAGAAGAAAAAGGAAGAGGAGAAGAAGAAAGAAGAAGAGGAGAAGAAGAAAGAAAAAGAGAAGCGAAAAGAAGAAGAGAGAAAGAAGAAAGAAGAGAAAAGAAAGAAAGAAGCAGAGGAGAAAAAGAAGGAAGAAGAAGAAAAGCAACAAGCCAAGGAGAAGGAGGAAGCGGCAAAGAGCACACAAGTGGAGACCCCAAAGCCAACCGGTGGTCAACCTAAACCGGCTGACATCACCAGTCCCATTGACCTCCAATCTACAAATGAAACGGAGCTGCTCCAAAGCATTAAGCTTGCCCAAGAGCGACTGGAAGCACTAAGGAGGAAGAAGGAGGAAGATGTTATTCAAACTGTGGTGGAAACTCTTACTAGTTTGATTCCCGATACCAACCTCCCCAGTACCGATTCCTCTCTAGCCCAAATGAAACTCTTATGCACGGTTGTAGAGGACCAGGTGCAATTCCTGGAAGATGTTGTTGAAGCCAATGCACAAAAGAAGCATCAAAAGGCACTGAACACTACCTTAGAGAAGAAATTAAATGAGCTCCGGTCTGAACATCAGAAGGCACAAAAGGACATAAGAGATGCTCTAGCTGAGGGGAATCTACTGCTCAGTAAGATATGTCAACCCCATCTATTCTGTGATGATGTGCTTGCTTAGAAAGACAAACTGCAATCTGATTTGCAGACATATATAAGCACCTTCAAGATGCCCTATGATTCCTTCACCACATATGGGCAAATCGTTCACTGGTTTCAACTCCAGACTGCCAGAATAGAGTTAGAGATCAGCAACCGGACCAGAGATTTGCACGAACTTCAATTGGTTCTACTACCTCGACTGCAATTACTTCATAAGTGCTATATCAATATGGATGCCTTAACGGTCACTCAAGAGATGAGTACCTTGGACGCCATGGAGGAACAGGTATCCCAGATGCAAACGGAAAGTGAGGTTGCTACCTCATTGCTTGAGTCATGGTCTGTCTCCATGAAGACCTTTATGTAGGACTTTAAATCAGTTTTTGACAAGTTTCACTCTTTATCGTCATAAACACTTATTATTTTAATGATGATATGAATAGGGGTTATTCAGCTATACTTTGTCATTGTTGGCAAAGGGGGAGTAGTATTCTGTATTTAAAATTTTGATGCATGTTATGTATACTTTCATGTTTATCTCTGTAAGGGAATTGCATATATTGTATTTTCTACAAAAGGGATAGTGTATATGCTTAGGGGGAGTAATTTTGATTATGACATATTTTTTTTGTAAAACACTTAGATGTCAAAATTTTCCTAAGCGTTGCCATCAATGCCAAAGGGGGAGATTGTTGGCATTTTTTATGATTATGGAGTGATTGTCATTGATGGACACACACTTGCTTTGAGATCACTTTTTGTATGTATGAGTTATGCTCAACCAGTATTTATTCCAACTGGTATTATGTATTGTAGTCTTTAGACTATCGATGTTTTGCCGAAAGTGTTTACCGATCTCAAGCGGTATGAAGACCCAAGCGGTATGAAGACCTCAAGTGGTTTGAGGATCTCAAGCGAAATGAAGGAACTAAAGTGGCAATTATCATCTTCCCAGTCTTCATTTTTGCCAACCGGTAATTGGTAAAGTTGTATGAACCGGTAATAATTTGTGATGAGTTACCAACCGGTATTTTTGTGATGAGTTACCATCCACCGACAATTTGACGGTGATTTTGTGTCATGTTACCAAATGTGTCTAGATGCAATGAACCTAGGAACTTGCAATGTAATCCTATTGGACCGACATGAAATAAAATTCCTTTTTAAGGACATCATGTCTAGGGTTTTAGAATATAGAAGAGGTTAGGGTTTTGGGTGGTTGATGAGTTTTTGTTTGTGTGATCTCAGAAGAGAAGATTGAATCTATGCGTAGTAACATAGTGTGGATTTACTGAAGACTGAAGTGATGCTAAAATGCATTAGCAATGAGCTATCATGGATCTAACCAAGTAGATTGTGCTATTTGCTAGATCACTCACTTGTTGATTACTCACATCTTCGACAAGTCTAAAACCCTTAACCGGGTAGGCCCAGAAAAGCCTTTGTAAATCCTCTAACAAGGTGGTTCACAGCTGTGGATCTGAAATCCTCTCACAAGGTAGTCTTTAATCGAGCTTATCTCTTAACAGAGATTGAGATCCCTAACAGGATCTATTCTGGTGAAGAACATTGTATGACCTTAACCGATGTGACCTTAACCGGTTTGGTTACTATTCTATAGATAGTTACTTGTGAGTTTCATCTCACCGTGGTTTTTCCCATTTGGGTTTCCACGTCAAAATCTCTTGTGTTATGGTGATTGTGCTTCTGTGGCTGAATGCCTTATTTTCTGTTTGGTTTGCATTTGTGTTAACCGGTTTGTTAGCAAATCTGTTTTACCGGTTTACTACTAATTTGTTTAAGTGTTTGAGTTTAGTAATTTTTGGTATACTAATTCACCCCCCCCCTCTTATTATTAATCAGTCATTGATGGAACATGCACACACACACACATATGTTCACATTGTCTACCAATATTACTTCTAAAGCTACTTGTATTATATCACAATCGGTATATACAGGAATGACTTGACATCAACTTGAAGATCCAGCGAAGATCATCAAAGAAGCAATGGAGGACAATCTGTTTACATGTTGATAGAGGTTAACTCTAACCAGTATTGGTGTTCCAAGTGGTATTCATTGATTATGTGATGAGTTATACTAACTAACAAATTTTGGCGGTCATTTGTGATGAGTTATGTTTGATTGTCTAGATACATTGCACCTAGGAAATTGTGATATGATTTCTAAGGCCGACATGAAATCTAAATGTCTATATAATGATATTATGATGAACTATTTTTGAGATATGGTATGAGATTATTTGATGGGAAGATAGAAGTGTTAAGTTGTAGAATATGTTCGTAATGCAGTATTGAGTGCGCAGAAGAGGATCTATTCAAGCAAGTTGTGCTACTTCTAGATCACACCACCTGTTGTTTTCTAAGAACTACAACAATCAAATCCCCTAACCGGGTAAGCTCTAACAAGATTCATTGTACAAATCCTCTAACAAGGTGATCCATTAGTTTGGATTCATAAATCCTCTATCGAGGTTACTCCTAACAGGGTACTACCTTTAACAGGGTATAGCTCCAAATAGAGCTTTGGGATCTTTAACAGGATTTGCTCCTAGCAAAGCACTTTTGTAGACATTAATCAGTCAGTTACCTATTACTGCAGATAGTTAACTTGTGAGTCTCATCTCACCGTGGTGTTTCCCATTTGGATTTTCCACGTATAAACACTTGCGCTATGGTGTATGTTTTACTTAGTGTGGATGCTTTAATATCATTTTGGATTGCATGTATAGTGTTTAGTAAACTTGTTAAGTATATCTACTGATTAGTGTTTGAAGTAGTATTGTTTTTGGTGTCATTGATTCACCCCCCCCCCTCTCAGTGCTTTATAAGTCTATCAATTGGTATTAGAGCCTAACTTCTTTAAAGCTTAATAGCTTGAAAGGAAACCCCAAAGCCACCATGGGGGATATGAGCTACTTTGAAATGGCTAGAGTGCTTGAATCTACTAAGGATGAGCTTGAAACCCTAAGGGTCAGATTTAAAGCTTCACAAGTCAAAAGGAGAGAATTGACTGAACAACTATTGGAAATATCTGATAACAATTCTTTAGATGAAGCTAACATTGATGCATTGGTTGAAGAAGTTGAAAAACTGAATAGTGAAAAGCTAAATCTGAGAAGAGAGTTAGAAGCCCTAAGTATCCGCATGAGTCAAGAGTTGGAAGCTAGGAGGGTAGCTGAAGACATTGTCAAAGAGAAACATCATGAAATTGCTAAGATCAAACGAGAAAATGCAACCTTGCATGAGCATTGGCATGCTGAAAAAGAAGAAAAAGAGGCTTTGCAGCTATGGCATCATCCCTAAGAGAGACTCTTTCAAAACACAATGAAAATCTTACCAGAGAACTCATTGAGGCTAATGGAAAGCTGGAAAAGTTCAATAGAAGTTCTACCATGCTGGATGAGCAGATTCAATCACAAAGGATGAAAGGTGATACATCTGGACTAGGCTTTAACACATTTGAGAAAGGAGAGTCTTTTGGAACAAAGAGCAACATTCACAAAGACAAAACTGCTCCTAAGGCTAACAAGCCTACCAGTAATAAAGTTTTTAAATATGTTTGCTTTGTCTATCATAAGCTTGGACATACTGAAAATGTGTGTAGAAACAAACCCAATGGAAATACCAGCTACAATGTAAATACTAGGTATGTATCTAAGAGATTTGAAGGTCATTGTTTCACATGCAAAATGTATGGACACATATCAATTGAGTGCAGATATGGAGAAAATAATCCACTACCTCACATGAATCCAAGACCTAATAGCAATTGGATGAGAACCTATGATAACCGGGGTAATATGAATTGGTAGAGATCCTATGTCAACCGGTTTAGTCCATTTGAGATGGAAAAGGTAACTAATGTCATTTGCACCATTTGTAACAATTATGGTCATGTGGCTATGAATTACAAAAGGAGAATTGGAAGAGGCAATGCAAGACCTTGGAGATCATCTGGAATGGCCTGCTATCATTGTCATAAACTAGGACACATGGCGAAGTTCTGTAGATCTAGAAAGAACAAACCAGTTAATCATTCTGAAGATCAGAAAGGTAAGTAGAAGGTAAATGTTGAGGAAACCAGAGAGGAGATGAACCGAATATGGAAAAGAAGAGTGATGATATACCTGCAGAAGAACCAAATTCTTCACCTAGTGTGGAGAATCCTGCACCGGTGAATTGAGACTTTCAACAGAGCTAAGGGGAGCATAGAGATAAATCTACTTTCAGACCCCTTGAAAGATGAGTGGTAAGAGAGTTTGAATTTTGAGTTGTTATGTGTGCAATCTTGATATCTTTTGTTAATTGGTTTTTCAAAAGTTTATCAACCAGTTTTACACCTGTTAATATTGTATGCATCGTTAAGTGATGTATTAGGGTTTTTAACCCTAGTGGTCGAGCATTTAATGCAGTAGGTAAAAATGATAAAAGCTAGTTTTACTATGATATTTTTACCCTAAATGCATTTGAAAGAGAATTCTTGAGTACTTGCAGAGCAAAGAAATATTCCTAGTTGGTTTTAGTCAAATTTGTGTTTTGATTTGCATGATTGAAGTTGATTCGAAGATTAGTGGAGGTTGAACTGGTGAGTACTTGAGAAATCAATCGGTAACCGAGGCAACATGTATGAATTGAGGTATTTCTTTTTAAATCTCGTTTTGAATCAAATTATCTGAATGACTTCATCATCTAAGAAAATAGAGAGACTAATGATCACATCAGAACCTATGGAGGTTGTGGAATCGAAACGATAGTGTCTTATAATGCTTTATCTCAAGTTCCTGACGGTGTTATTGTAAAAGGTGATTTTTCTACCTACATTGATTGTAAAATTGAAGATTTAGGATCATTTTCAATTTATTCTCAGTTGAAATCCCTTTGCAATAAGAGCGAAAGATTCAACCCGAGTATATTAGGGTTTATGAGAAAGGTTTTCATAATGCAGCTTATTTTCTTGAGGATTTTGAAGAGGAACACATTAGAATTATTCTTAGTCATGTTCATGGTATGTATTTGGAAAGGACACACACTATAACCAAGGAGGCTATTCAAGCTGTGACTAGTTTTTGGTCAACTGGTGAAGTTCCCAAGCTGAGGCGAATTTCTAAAGAAACAATAACCATTTTAACCTCGTCTACCTCTGATGGGCGAGCTTTTTCTATTAATAACATTAAGGACCCAGCGGTTAAACTGGCTACTATGGTTATAGGCTACCAGATATTCTATTCCAGTAGAATGAATAGTGTACCATCTACAATAGTGCATACAACTTACAAAATGATTGTTAAAAATGTAGATTATGACCTTTGTGAGGTCATAAGGAGTCAATTAATGTTGAATCTACAATCAGTCAATAAGGACAACAATCAAAAGTTCAAATTTGGTCAATTATTGATTGGTTTATTCTTTTACTTTTAGAATTTCCTACCGGGAATTGGTGATCTTGAATGGTCTAAAGACCTACCGGTAACTACTCAGATCAAGAACAACATTAAGGCTATTAAGAACACTTTCTCAGCTACAATGAATAAATATTTTAATGAATTTTAGAAGAAAATGAGTATGAGGGTAAGGCTACTTGAGGATGTGGTGAAAAACTTTGCTAAGAACATCATTTTCACAGTCACCATTGATTTATTTCTAAAGGAAGCTATTAAACCTAGATAAGATGAAATGGAAGACATGAGATATGAAGTTAATTATGACTTATTGATTGGTTATGCCAATAACCTATTTGGTATCTCCAGTGGACAAGAAGAAGAAAAGACTGGATACTGTTGAGGAGCAAATTGCAAAAGCTGAAACTAGTAGTGCTCCAACCAGTAGTGTTAAAAGAAAGAAGAAGAAGGCTGAGAAAGTGCCTCCGGTGTCAACAAGTACTAGAGTGACATGGAGTGTCCAAGCTAAAAAGGAACAAGCACCTAAGGTATACATAAAGAAGTAGACCGCAACAAACAAAAGAGGTCGACAACTTATTCTTCAAGCAGATCAAATTTGATGACACTGATATTGACAAAGAACCAAAGAAGGTAAAGGCAACTAGTAAGAAGTCCAAACCAGTTGGATCCACCACTCAGCAGACTATTCCCATTAATGCTTTGTCTTACAAGCCTATGACTGATTTTGAAATAACGGTAACGAGATTGGGAAGGAATAGATTTGATAATGTTAAACAATGTTTTGATTCATTTGATGAAGATCAGAAGGAACAAATAGTTCAATAGGTAATCAACTATTTATGTCATTACAATCGATTACCTCATGATCTTAAGAAGGATATTTTTTATTCTTTATGTACTATTCTTTCGAATAAATGGGAAGAAGTTGTGAAGAAAGAAAAAGAAATTATTGATAATGTGTTTATGCAATATTTTCCTGATTTGTCAAAAGATGAGTTAATTGCATTGCTTGATAAACACAAAACTCAATTTCCTTTTAAGTTAAGTGGATTAAAGCTATTAAGTGGAAAGATGCAATTTGTTGAAGTTGATACTCATCAGATAGCAAGGGACATTCAAAATATGCGTAAACTGATAGAATCTCAACATGCTATTGAGCAAGATACTCTGAAAGGACCGGAAATGGATGAGGAAGATATAGTGCAAACTGGTATTATCTATCCTATCAAGAAGAAGGATGACACTACTTCCCAACTAGTAGTTTTTATTGATGATATACAGGATACAATAGATCTATCTGGGAACATTATTGAACCAGATATGCAACCACCAGAAATTATTGATTTATAGGTCAATATAGTAGAGATACCAGCAACTCAACCAAATGTGGATATTCCACCCCCACCAGTAAATGATCAACTAGTGAAACCCCAACTCCCACCGGTTTCACAGGCTACTCAAGAGGAACCTGCTGACAAATTTACTGAGAAATCCTCTGAACAGGAAAAAGAGAAAGAATAAGAGGAAGAGAAGAAGGAGAAACCTGTTGAACCTGAAAAAGCATTAGTCAAGCAGCAAAATGATGATGATGATGACTCATTTGGCATCAAAGGGACTATAAATGTTGATAATATGAGTGCATCAGGATTGTTGGAGTTTGCAAATGTGATGCAATCCAGAGCACAAAAGAAGAGGCTTAAGGAATAGAGGAAGGAAGCTGAAACCATTCAAAATGTTGTAGATATTATGTCAAGCCTTCTACCGGAAACTGATACAGCAAACTTGTCAACTCCCATTGGCAAGCTTGGCCAATTGATTGTTGATGCCTCTGACCAACTTAAGTCCCTTGAGGAAGCAACGCAGACCTATGCAGAGAAGAGCTATAGGAAGAAGAGGGGAGAACTGATCATGAAGGATATTGATACAGGGAGAATTTCTCTATCCCTAAATAAAGATCTATTAAGAAAAGCTATTAAAACAGGAGGGAAAATTATTGCATTTACATCCAATGTTTCATTCTTTTACACTGATATCAATCAAAGACGAACAGAGACCGAGCAAGAACTGGAAAAGATATGTAGTGCCTACATACCTTTACAGGATTTTGCCTTAAATTTTGGTAGAATGGTTGATAATTTTGCAAAACCGGTTAGATGTCTATGATTGTGAACAGGCAAAAAGACTTTGATCCCTGAATAAGTTGAAGAATTTACTCTGACCAAAAGTAGACATGCTACAAAGAGCATACAACAATGCAGAAGAAATTTTGGTCACTCTAGAGACGTGTACACTTGATACAATGAAAGAATTTTGTACACAGGTCATGACTACAATAAAGATCATAGAAACCTTGCTGGAGACATGGGAAAATAATTTTTCTCAATTGAAGCATACTTTTAGTGACATTTTTTTGAGAATTGCAATGAATACTCCTTGATTTAGATTTTCAAGTTTTTGTATATGTAAACTTTTGATGCAAATTTTGCTATATATGTATATATTTTACTTTTCAATTTGGCATTGTTGTCAAAGGGGGAGTAGTAATATGTATGTGTGTTGTGAAAATTTTGTACATATTAAGGGGGAGTATGTATTGTGATATGTGTGGTATATTTTTTTTGTAAGCACACTTAGCTGTACAGTTGTAAAATTTTCTAAGTGTTGCCATCAATGCCAAAGGGGGAGATTGTTGGATTGATGATGATTGTAACGAATGACTTCATATGTTGTCATTGATGGAATATGTACACACACACATATGTTCACATTGTCTATCGGTATTACTTCTAAAGTTACTTGTATTATATCACAATCGGTATATACAGGAATGACTTGACATCAACCTGAAGATCTAGTGGAGATCCTCAAAGAAGCAATGGAGGACAATCGGTTTACATGTTGATAGAGGTTAACTATAACCAGTATTGATGTTCCAACCGGCATTCCTTGATTGTGTGATGAGTTATCACCAGTTGTGATGAGTTATCCTAATCGACAAATTTTGGTGGTAATTTGTGATGAGTTATGTTTGATTGTCCAGATACACTGCACCTAGGAAATTGTGATATGATTTCTAAGGCCGAAATGAAATCTAAATGTCTATATAATGACATTATGATGAACTATTTTTGAGATATGGTATGAGATGATTTGATGCAAAGATAGAAGTGTTAAGTTGTAGAATATGTTGGTAATGTAGTTTTGAGTGCACAGAAGAGGATCTATTCAAGCAAGTTGTGTTACTTCTAGATCATATCACCTGTTGTTTTCTAATCACTACAACAGTCAAATCCCCTAACTGGGTAAGCTCTAACACGCTTCATTGTACAAATCCTCTAACAAGGTGATCCATTAGTTTGGATTCAGAAATCCTCTATCAAGGTTACTCCTAACAGTGTACTACCTTTAACAGGGTATAGCTCCAAATAGAGCTTTGGGATCTTTAACAAGATTCGCTCCTAGCAGAGCACTTTTGTAGACCTTAACCGGTCAGTTACCTATAACTGCAGATAGTTAACTTGTGAGTCTCATCTCACTGTGGTTTTTCCCATTTGGGTTTTCCACGTATAAACAATTGTGTTATGGTGGATGTTTTACTTAGTGTGGATGATTTAATATCATTTTGGATTGCATGCATAGTGTTTAGTAAACTTGTTAAGTATATCTACCAGTCAGTGTTTAAAGTAGTATTGCTTTTGGTGTCACTAATTCACCCCCCCTCTCAGTGCTTTATAAGTCTATCATGATGTCTTTAACTAATGCTTTAAGTAGAAGAAATGTTATGCCTTGGTAGGATGTATAAGTATGAGTAATAATGGAAGTTATCTTAGGACATGTTTATGATTTGTGATTGAAGAATTTGAACTTATAGTATCATACCTCGTAGTCAGTGATCCAATGGTAGGATTGAAACCTTGTAATGATCATGTTGTAATTTAATGTTCCTTATGAAAATATTGTATGGATGTTCTTAATGAACGAATTACTAATCTTATTAATGGAAATTACTAGTAAGTGTATGGGTAGAAAGTAAAATGAATGCTCGTCTACCAAAGGATTAGAATGTATTATATGTTATGTTTTAAGATTATAACTCCATTTGGTGGATTCAATTAGTTGTTATGGATAATAGGATTATCATATTTTAAGTTGTGTCGAGTTGAATTCGTGTAGCTACTTAATTTGTAATAAGATGTTGTTAGTTGATTATTATAGTGTAAGAGATTTTATGAGTATTAGATGAGTTATGGATTAAATGTTTAGGAAGACTTTGTGATTGTTGCATTATGTACTTTAGGAATCATGATGAAGAGATAGATATGCTAGGAGCATAGAATCATAAATGATTATGTAGAAGTTAATTATAAATGGAAATTATGTTAATGCAATGTAAGGGTTAATCTTGGTATGTGAATGGTGATCATAATAGTCAAAGGTTAGTTAATGGTAATAGGAACATTTGGACTTGGTGTATAAAATGAACCTAAGGGAAAAAGGGTAATGGCTATGCATTGAAAGATAGAATCTCATATTAAACGAATGATTAAGTAGGTTGCATATTATGAGTGTTAGGCATTGCTATGTTGCACCAATGTTTGAATAATGATTAAAATTATTAGGTATTGAACTGGAAGAAAGTAAATGTTTAATTCTTATGTAGGTAGATTAAGTAACGGTGTTGAGATACACTAGGGAGTTGGTAGTAATGATTTATTATATTCCGCTTGCGTAATTGATTAATAGTTTGGGTGAATTATTCTATGTTTGTAACACTTAAATATTGATGTGTGATCATTGCATTGCTTAAGTGATGTTATGTGTTGGTATTTAAAAAAGAAAAAAAAATTATTAGTGTGTATTTAGCTATATTTCTCTAGGGTATTTTGGCGGGCATTACACATTATACTTGTCTTTCTAATCCTAGCCCTCCAACTTGTTTAGATGGATGATAATCTAAATTCATAGGCATGTGACAAGTGTCATATTCCCATTCATTCACTTTATCCTTTCTCTAATGTCCACATTCATTGAACCAAAAAGTCAACCCACCTCTTAATTGTATCCCTCCATTTCAAATTAACATCTTAATCTTATACTCTTATCTACCACTCAATCACCTCCCTTCATCTTTGCCTACCCTCCAATCCTATTGATTCTCTTCTAACTATGTGATCACGACCCTTCATCTTTTAACCTCTTAATCTAAACCCTTGATTCTCTTGGTCATTTCTATAAAAAAGGTTTTTTCCTTCCATTTGGGACATCCACAATAATTAGAATACTTGCATAATGCTAAATTCTCTCTAGAGATTGCATCATCACATCCATTACATCATAGCCTTACATAATCAATAAACCACACTCATTCTTTCATGACCTCTTGTGCTAGTGCTTAAAGCTGAAAGCAATCACATTGTTTTTACAAGATCTTGGAGGATAGGAGAACAATGGAGGAAAACCTATTGTTTGTGTGAAGGTATCTTTGGTTTATTTTATGTAATTTGCATGCATGATAATGTACTTCATTGGTGTTGTTTGATAGGCTTTTGTAGATTTAGACTAGTGGTGTCAAAAAATGGACAACCTAGGTGAAAGTTATGCCTATTTGAAAAAGATATGATTTGGCTCTATATGCAAGTCAAAGAAGACTAATTGATGGTGGTGTCGCTCTGGGCGGCATAGCAATGATGTTATGGCTTAAGGGGAAAACCCAATTTGATATTTCAAATCGATTTAATTTTGATATAACAAAATTATGAAGCTTTAAAATTCTTGGTAGAAACATTTCTTTTTTTATTATTTTATTAGTGGTTCTAAAGCCACCAGCTAGGGTTTCCCCATGGATCGAGGCCCGTCGTGGCAAGAGGGGTCAATAGCCCTATTGTGGTAGGACTATCAATACCTACTATACATAGGTATCGTGTCTACAAACCCCCACCCCCCACCACATAAAATATTTCTTTAAAAAAATCAATAAACTTTACCAAAAATTGCACAAAATAAAAAAAAAATTATCGCACAATTTATTATTTTAAAATATTTTTTGTTTCTTCTCTATTATAATGGCAAGTCATACAGTCATAGGATCTAAAAAAATTGCCTTTTTTCAACTTTGGCCAAATAGGGAAAATTTTACTTCAATCTTTGTCGCTCAAGCTTCTTAGATCCAATGGTGAGGTTTGTTTTGGTCCAGGGGGATCATTTGAGAAGTCTCCCCACCAAAACTCTTATGGTCATTTTTTAACAAAGATTCATAAACCCAAATCTGAAAAAATGACCATGAATCTGCAAACCTAAAACCCCAAATTTGCAAAGAAAAACCGACATAAAACCATCATATCTTGACATGTCTTCATTATTTCCATGCAAGAACAAGATTCAATTTAACAACATGTTTACTCCAACGAGGGTTATGTAACCACAGCCCTAGCTCTACTACAAAATAAAGGAAACTTGCAACCATATGATGACAATTTTTACATAACTTTTGAAAGAGAAATCTATGCAAACAAATATTCAAAATCCATATGCAAAAGAAAAGACAACATATCATCAAAGATGACACAAGATATACCCTGGGAAGATCCTCAAGAGGGAAAACCCTAACCTCTAAAAGCATCCACGACTCATGTATTATTTAGCAATAAAAACATTGCAAAACATCTTTAAAGCCTCGATGAACACCTCTGAAATATCAAGCCTCTCCAATGCATCCTCGATGTGTCAAAGAATGAATTTACAAATCTCATGCCATGCTTCACATATGAACTCTTTAGAAGAAGACTCAAAACTCCAACTAGCCAACCTTAGAAAATTTCCCTTGTGTTTTCTTTTATAGGAACAAGCTCACACAAAACCACCAAGTGGTATTACATAATACCATGTGACTAATACCATGAGATTACAAAACCATGAACCCCTCATTTAATATTGGGTGCTAAGTTTTTATTTTATTGATATTTTTCCAATATTAAATTAATTACATTTTCCCAATGTGAGACCCCACCTTAAATATATTTCTCAATGTTACATATAGTACATAAAGTGGCCCCATGAATGTTAACTCCTAGATTCCTTATTTGAACTACACACATAATAATATATTAAACATTATAAACATTATGCAAGGTGTACAACACCTAATTCCTAATATGTGTGAGGATTTCAATGAAGATTTTTCAAGCATTGTGTAGGTTTTTTGTTTCTTGGCATTTCCCTTTCCAATGCATTAATACAATTTTTGTTCAGTTTTATGTCTTGTATAGGGTCAGTCGATGTTATGCTAATGCTTTTATGCAATTGGTTTTGAGGTCCTAATAAAAGCTATTTATCTTCCTTGAAATAGATCCCACTTTATTTTTGTAGGTTTTTGGTTGTTGTGGGGTAGCTTAGTTACTATTTCATTAGTGTCTAGCTTTTGTGTTGGTTGACAATTGTTGCAAAGGGTTACAAGGGTCCTTCAAAACCATTTTTACCCATATAATCATAAACATGTCCTTAGAGTTAATGGATATTTGTATGACTTTCTTAGATCAAACCTTCTCTTTTGGTTGTTTCGTGTTCCCAAAAAAATTATTTATAAGGAAGTCCAAATCTCCTTCTATGTCTATTGATTTAACCTAACTTATTATTTTTCCATTATCTTTCCTTCATGGTTTTTTCTTATATAATACCATAAGCTGATAAATTTCACACTTTTCTTGATCACCCAAATAAAATATTTCCACTATATAGAGGTAGTATTGCAGTCTTCTTCCTCGTAAAATATGGAAGAATTTTAAAATTATGTAGATCCTCAAGGAAACATGCTTGAACCTATAATTTCTCCTATAAAATGGTGGTGGTCAATACTTCCTCCTTGTACAAAATGGAAGAGTGGATTGATTCATCTCCTATAGAATCAGTTGGTCCAATCTCTTCCCTTACCATAATCAAGTTAGTTTTGTGGGCTTACCGTCATTCTTCCTTCAATGCAAACCACTCATGGTAGAATAGTAGTAGCCAATTCTTCTTGTATATACAATCTCCTTTTGTTAACAAAATATTTGCTATTCATGAGATGATTTATCTCATTTCTTTAATATGTATTAACTTAATTTCTCATCTACAATTGTGTTGCAATCTAAACTAAATGTAAATTTTAGAACCCATGGTGTAACTACATAAAGTACTCAAATGCTAGTTATTTTAAGAATATATTATAGAAACTTTCGTAAAGAATGGTTGCATTACTTCCATAACCATGAACAACATAAAGATAAGTAAAACAAACTACAACACACAAAAACTACCCTAGAAATCCCAAGTTGGAGAAGCCATCAAAAATTGGCAACTACACATATTCCTCTTCTTTCCATTATTAATTTAAACCAATTCAAAGAGTTCTAAGGAGAATAACCTCACAATTTCTTGTGTATCTCATCTTTCTAAAGTTTCTATGAAAAAAATTAAAAAGAATAAAGTAGCTCCAACTATACAAGTAGATGGCTACTCATTGCTACACATTCCAAGAATTTCTCCTCCACTCTTGCACTTGCATTTCCTCTATTTGACACCTTGCATATTATTTATCATATGTCAAAGTATCTATTTGTGCACTAAAAGAATCTAAAATGTCCTTAAACTAAACAGACGTCATCAAATTGTTACTCTTCCTTGACAATTTCTTTGAGCAAAACCAATTAGTTCAATTCAACATGACAATTTTAGAGACATCATTCAATTGTTCATCTTCCTATAAATTTTCTTTTAGAAAAACCAAACAATTAAATGTGACAATTTCAAAGACATCATTTAATTGGTATTCTTACAATACATTTTCTTTTAGCAAAATCAATTAATTAAATATGACAATTGTAATGCCTATTTGAAGGAATAAAATAAAATCCAACAAAACAATGTTTTTTAAATAACTACCACACCGAAGATACAACAACATGTCACATTCACACAAGTGTCACAAGCATGGAATTAATGAAGTCGCAAATGAGATCGCTATTGCATAATCAAGTTGGTACCAATGTAAGAATATATATTTGGAAAGCTTATCAAAAAATAAATAGGGTAGTTCTTTGTAATTTGCCGCTAGAAATAGAATATGTCCCTTAATTTAGTAAACAAAATTTTCATAAATATGTCCTATAGGCTGCAATTTTCGGATTTTCTTTTATATATATTTTTGAAAAACTTGTTAAAAATAAAGTACGGTTAGCTCTTTGTAATTTAATATTAGAAATAAAGTATGTTCCTTAATTTAATGGTCAATGTTTGGTTCAAACTTAAATATCAAATTATCTCATAACAAATATTTTGCTACCTTAATAAATCTTAAAATAAAAACATAATTGAAGCCATGTCAGCTTGAGGACTAGAGAACCTTTTCTGTACATACAAAATACAATGACCCATTTTATTTTTTACCACCTAAAATTGATGAAATAATTCCACGAGGACATGAAAGAATGATACATTTCATTAAAGATATAAATTTTGACCCATTTGTAAAATATTTAAATGAGACTTTAGAAAATTTTACAAAGGAATTATTATCAAAATTAAAGTCTCAAAGAAACCACCCAGGTGTGTACAACCATAATAAACCAAATCAAGGGATAGGAGAACATTTTTGAGGTCAAGAAGCATACCTACCAAGAATAAACATTCATAAATTTGACAGTAGAAATGTAATTTTATGGATAAGACTCATAGAACAATAATTTAAGTTTCATAATATACCAAATAATTACATGATTTACATAGACTTACAATATTTTGAATTGAATTAGGACCTTTCCAATTATACCGATGGAAGATGAGAGATAAACAAGGACAAATATTTAGTTGGCAAAAATTTAGTAGAGAATTAACAGCCTTTTATGAACAACCATGTATTGTAAGATATTTTACCCAACAAAATTTTTAAAACAATTTGAATCTTCAACTGAAAATAATCTTGATCATTTGAGATTGACACTTCAAGCTCCCAAAGTGACACCTTACCAAAGGCTACGATTGTAGAATAACGGACTTAAGGATCAAACTAAACATGTCATTTGTTTGTTGGAACATCATATAGTTAATAAAGCTATGCAAAAAGCATTACATATTGAGAAACAAAACACTACCAAAGGTAAAACAATGAGAGTGCTTTACAAAAATGTGACTAATGCTACTAGTGAAAACATTGACAAATACTTTAACCTAAAACAAAGTAGTAAATTATCTTCTCAAGAAGAGAAAAAGAAAAAAAAAATAGCATAATTTCGAATTGTGATAGAAAAGGCTCAAGGAATCATAAATGTTCTAGTAGTAATAAAATAAATGAGGTTGAAGAAGAGTGAGAAGTAAACGTAAAAGAACCAAATATAAAACTCAAGAAAGAGAATTCCAAAGAAAAAGATAGCACTGATATCTCCTTGCATGCATTGAATGGAATAAATACACCACACATACTAAAAATAATTGGTAACATTAAAAATCAAAATGTAGAAGTGTTGGTTGATAGTGGTAGCACACACAACTTTATTGATATAAGTTTAGATTGTGCTCTCAATTGTTTTATATATCCAATCTCTAATTTTCAAGTCATGATAGCTGATGGAAAACAACTCTCTTATGGTGGTAAATACCATCATATTAAAATCTCAAAGGGAAAGTATCAATTAGATTCAAAAATGTTTACTATCCCTATTAGAGGTGTGGATATGGTTTTGGGTGTGCAGTGGCTTAAACAATTAGGTGCAATGTCTTTCATTTTTCAAGACTTGTCCATGTACACATGGTAAAAAGTATGAACTCTTTATGATACAATCACCACCGTGTGTACTAATTAGCCCCCACGAGATGGATAATTTCTCAAGAAAGGTTCTCATAATATAGGGGCACAATTACATTTTATAGAAGCACGAGATATGAAAACTCGAGATCAACCCAAAATTAATAAAATTGTTCAATACCATCAATAATTATTTAAATAATCCAATCTTGTACCTCTATTTAGAGACCATAATAATGACATTGAATTAATACCAAGAAGTATTATTCATCCCAATGAGATTTCTTATTTATCCCCTATACTCATGCTTAAGAAAAAGGACTATCCATATTATAAAACGATAAACAAAATCACTCATAAAGACAAGTTTCATATTCCTATTGTTAATGAATTAGAAGATGATAAAATATATGTCAAACAATACAAATGTTTCTTTAGGGTGAAAGAAATTGAATAGACTTTGTGTCACTTAAATGTGTTTGTGTGTGTGTACATCCTATAAAGAAACATTTGTTTTGGGAAGGTATGAAAGTGAATGTCCAGAATTTTGTGGTGGAATGTTCAATATGCCAAAAAAATAAAAGGGAAACAACAAAGACTTTGATCCTTTTAAAATATTAGGCATTCCAATACAACAATGGGTAGAAATATTAAAATAATTCATTATGGGGTTTCCAAAGTCAAATAATATTGATGTAATCTCTCTTGTTGTGGATAATCTCATTAAGAATGTATAATTTTGTGGATTCTCTCATCCATCCCCTATCAATATTATAGAAAAAGTATTCATATAAAATATATAAAAACTTCATGAAATTTCCAAAATGAAATTGCAAAAAAGAGCTATTAAACACACCCCAATACTGAGAGGGAGGGTTGAATCAATCTTTAACAAATCTTAATAATATATAATTCATTTATTTTGAAATTCAATTTTTAATCTGATCAAAAGCAAAAGATAAGCAATGAAAACACATACACAGGAGAACACTAGATTTACATGGAAAACCCAAGAAGGGGGTCAACCACTATGAGAGTTAACTCACGCTATATAAACGCTATTATGAATTGTTGAAGGGATAGCTTACTAATGAGGCTCATCGCTCTAAAAGGACTTGTAGAATGAGGATTACTTCCCCAGATAAATATACAAAGGACTTGCTAGGAAGATTCACTATCACCAAGAAAGGTGCATGAATATTTGAGTTACAATGAATAAGCGTTCAACAACACTACATCCAGCGATCTCCTATAGATGTAATGTCCCTTGACTCACTATTTCAAACAACCATTATGCAATTCAGCTCCAACACTTCCACCGCACACTCTTACACCCTCACATTCACATCTTCCGTATTCCAATCTCATACACACATTGTGCAATTGACTTGATCTTCTTTATATACCATCATACCATCTTAAAACAACCAAAATAGGGAACAAGAAATAACCCCAAAAGGTCAACCACAAAACATAATTGTGATGAAAGCAATCTTATCTAGGAGATAGAGAGGACCTATAATCATCTTCATACATCATCTAATATAGTCCCAAACACCACACATGCTACAACACATCCTTCAAGGTCAACAATAGAGTAACGTATAGGAAAAATGTGTAGCACATAACCAATCAGCCCAATAACACTTTCTCCAAATGAGTTCCCATTATGTGAATCCTCACAAGCCATAGTAAGACCCAAACTCAACTCAACACGTTTTCTAATATTGGCAAAGATCCTCCAAAGATGCATCATGAGCAAGAGAACAAGCCATGTCGGCCAGACCAAATGCGACACCAAACAAACTATCCAGCATCATGGGGATCACATACACGCATTCCATGAACCCTCAACGACATCCTCATATATTTTTTTCACATTGTCAATCCAAAATCAGCTACCAAAACCAAATTGACATAAAATTATTCATTACTAGAACTATAGGAAACACAATCATGAGATATGACATCAACGGACATACTTCTAGAAAGCTTCATCACTTAAAATATGGACTGAGATACTACATAGACATTATAATCATACCCTCCAAGCTACAACAATAGCAACTTCAATGCGGTGAATACTTTGGACCAGTTCTTGCCAATCAACACATTGCCAACATACTGTCATTACCAGAGACATCAGGTGCAACATCCTTCCAGACTGCATTCAACACACCTTCTTGTAAATCTCACTCTTCATCAACTTACCGATACAAGGACACCACTGTTAGCAACAGCCAAGAAGGGAGACTGAGAGGGGGGGGGTGAATAAGTCTTCACCAGAATATTAAACTTAATCACAAAACATAGATATGATAAACTGCAGTAACAACAAAGATAAGCAAATTGAGAGAACAACACACAACACCAATATTTTGACGTGGAAAACTCGATTAAGGAAAAAACCACGGTGGGAACCTACCCATGGTAAGATGATACTTTGCAGTTGTATGTGAAAATATTACAATGGGGGAATGCACATGCATTCAAGCACACTACCTAGAGCTTACTGCTCAAAAGATAATGGCCCTGAACGCTACAACCCTTAGGGAAGTCTCACTGACTTACAATAAGATTCGGACTACAATCTGGAAGAAATGAACTGGAAGAATTGCATCTCCAAATGCCTGATTACAGTTTCGGTTAAGCACAGATGTCTACTCTGCAACACCAATCTTACCCCAATCTCAACACCAAAGGATGAATCTCTTGTTCACATATAAACCTCTCTCTATTAATGCAGACATAACATCAACACCTAAATTACATGAATATATCACCTATATATACAAATCATCAACCTTGACAACAAGGTCGGCTAAACCCTCAACCCTCAATTACAAAAGTATATCACACGATACAAAGATCAACCACCAGACCAATATAATGATTTATATAACATACCATGGACCTAAATCAAATTCCCAAACACTCAACTCCACCGGAAATCATGCCAAGATCAACCGCAACACGCTACACCACCAGGAAAACCGCATAACACGAAAATCATCACCGATTCATAGAGACCATCAAAAACTCGCAAAACAATCAATACGGAACATCAAAACAAATAGGAAACAACTAGGAAATACTAGCAACCATATTAGAATCATCAGAAACAGTTGCACCAACTCCACTTATCAAATCTCCATCTATCAACGACTGAAAGCTCAAGAACACAACCAATCAGCAACTGTCACAAAGAAAGATAACTTGCGGAGCACCAAATCATGATCCATATAAAATAAAGATACACAAGACCATCCCAAGAAATATCCCAAAATATCAGAACAAGATCTTATCACACCGGAATATACCGGAGGAAATAATGAACTCTGCAAAACAATGATCAACAAACCAAAACTACAAACTGGATCATAAGATCTTCCCAATCTGTAATCACCGAAGCAATGCAAAGGAGTATGTTGACATCAATGACAATAACATATCCTAGTAGCAACAATGACCAACAATCTCCAACAATCTCCCCCTTTGGCGTCGATGGCAACATATGAATGTGAAAAACATACAATGCAAAGAAAGAAGATATCTCCAACAAACTCCCCCTAAGATCAGCACATATAAAGCAGTTTTCACATGATCTCTCTCCCCCTTTGATAGCAATGCCAAAGATCTCAAAATATAAAACCAAACGTACTCTCCCTCTTAGAATATGAAACATGAATCTATCTCCCCAAAACACGGACTACTCTAGCAGAGGAGAAGCACCAACTCACCAATCCAGATAAAAGGATAAGACTGTGAAGTCCATCATATTGATGTAGCTTAATGCATCTAGTTCTCACCAAGAGGGGTGGATACCCCTAACTTGTCTGTCAAATGGACAAATGTATCTGCAGGCAAAGGCTTAGTGAAAATATCAATTATTTGTTCTTTTGTAGATACATACTCAAGCTTTGCCTTCTCTTCACTGACTTGCTCTCTCAAGTAATGATATTTGATCGACACATGCTTAGTCTTTCAATGTTGCATCAGATTATTTAATATGTTAATAAAACTGGAATTATCACAGTATATAACAATAGGCTCATCATAAATAACTCTGGTATCCTTCAACATTTGCTTCATCCAGACTACTTGAGTACAATGACTAGCAGCAACAATGTACTCATCTT
This sequence comes from Cryptomeria japonica, assembly GCF_030272615.1. Lineage (NCBI taxonomy): Eukaryota > Viridiplantae > Streptophyta > Pinopsida > Cupressales > Cupressaceae > Cryptomeria > Cryptomeria japonica. The sequence goes on from NC_081408.1 coordinate 263,303,990, forward strand.
TAGCAGTAGATAAGGACACTGAATCTTATTTCTTACTAGCCCATGAAACCAACTTCTTACCCAAAAATAATGTTCCACCGGTAGTGCTCTTTCGGTCATCATCACCAACCCAATTTGCATTAGTGTAGGCACATATCATGAAATCATCATTCATCGGATACCATAAACCATAATTCATAATTCCTTTCAAGTATCTGAATATCCTCTTCACAACAACAACATGACTCTCTTTCGGATCAACTTGATATCTAGCAACCATGCACACAACATGCCTAATGTTTTGCTTAGTCTAAGTAAGATATAGCAGTCCACCAACCATAGATCTATACAAACTCTGATTAGCTTTCAGAGATTCATAATTCTTAGACAATTTACAACCAGTCACCATAGGAGATCCAACTGGTTTGGAGTCATCTAACCCAAACTTCTTCAGCAATTCCTTCACATACTCAGTTTGAGATATGAATATACCTTTCCCAGTCTGTGAAATCTACAAACCTAAGAAGAATTTCATCTCACCTATCATAGACATCTCAAATTATTTTTGCATATCACCGACAAACTTCATGCTCAAGTCATCATCACCTCCAAAGATAATATCATCAACAAAGACATCAACAATCAGGATGTTATCATTTTCTATCTTAAAGTACAGATTATTGTCAGCAACACCTTTACTAAATCCCAATTTCAACAAATATTTATCTATCCTAGCATACCAAGCTTTAGGGGCTTACTTCAGTCCATAAAGAGCTTTCTTTGGTTTACATGCCATGTCTCCATCATCCGACAATGGAAACCCATCAAGTTTCTCAATGTAGACTTCTTCTTCAAGATCGCCATTCAAAAAGGTAGATTTGGCATCCATCTGATATACCTTAAAATCTTTATAACATATGCAAGCAACAGTCTAACCACCGAAGCAAAAGTCTCCTCATAATCAATTCCTTCTTTCTGAGAATATCCTTTGCAAACCATTCTAGCTTTATTTCTGACAACTTCACCTGCTTCATTCAATTTGTTTCTGAGTACCCATTTAGTACCAATAACATTCTTATCCTTAGGTCTAGGCACAAGTTCCCAAGTATTATTCTTTTCAATATGATCTAGTTCTTCTTCCATAGCTCTCATCGAATTTTCATCTTTGCAAGCTCCAACAACATCCTTAGGTTCAACTTTAGAAATCAAGCATACTTCTTTAGCAGCTAACCTTCTTCTAGTCATTACACCTTTATTCTTATCACCAATAATCTGATTTTCATAATGATTTAGTCTTACATATATTGGAGTCTTCTGATTGTTCTGATTATCAGGTTCCTGCACCTTTTCACCAACAGTAACAACATCCAGATTAACATTCTCTATCGGATCATTCTACTTAGGATCTCCAGTATGAATAAGAGCTAAAACAATATGTTTTCCAACATCATAACCACATGCTCTGATCTCTTTTCCAAGGTTTTCATCCACCTTCACATTTGCACTCTCCACTACCTTTCTCAGTCTCTTGTTGTAGCACCGGTAGGCTTTGCTCTTTCATGTATCCTCATCTCTCTTGATACAACATTTGCTACCAAATACTCTGAAATATCTCACAGTAGGAACATGACCAAACCATAGCTCATAAGGGGTCTTATCGGTATCACCTTTGGTGTGAACTCTGTTGAATGTGTAAATAGAAGTGCTAATGGCTTCTCTCCAGTAGATCTTTAGAACATTCCCTTCAATCAACATAGTCCTTGCAGCATCCAAGACAGTTATGTTATACCTTTCAAAAACTCCATTCTGCTAAGGGGTTCTAGGAGCAGATAATTGTCTTCTAATCCCATACTTCTCACAGAACAAATTGAACTCACCAGAACAAAATTCTCCACCTCTATCAGATCTCAGACACTTCACCTTCAATTCAAACTCAGTCTCAACCTTTTCTTTGAATATCTTGAATTTATCCAATGCTTATGATTTCTCCTTCAAAAAGACAACCCACATCATCCTAGTATAAGCATCAATTAGTCACATAAAATATCTATCACCCTGCACACTTCTAACATTTGTAGGTCCACATAGGTCAATATGCACAAGATCTCGCAATCCATCATATGTATATTGTTTTCTCTTGAAAGAAATCCTTGTTTTCTTACCCAACTGACATTCCTTACATATCGGATTAGCAGGCTTAACAATCTCAGGCAGATCTCTAACAACGTGTGTAGAATTGATCTTAATCATTAAATCCAAATTTACATGACACATTCTCCTATGCCACAACCAACTCTCATCAATTTGAGCAATCAAACAAATTCTCTCATTAGCATTCAAATCAAAAATGTTACCTTCAGTCTTAGTTTCAGATGCAATCTCTATACCGGAGGCATTTAAGATCTTGCATTCTCCATCCTTGAATTGTAGATCATAACCTTTATCAACCATATGTCCAACACTCAGAATATTATTCTTCAAACCTTTAACATACAAGACATCATCAGTGTTATCCTTACCATCAAAAGAAATAGAACCTCTCCCACAGATCACACAAGCTTTGTCATCTCCAAAAATAACTATTCCACCATCATATCTTTCCATACTCACAGATTTGCTTTTATCACCAGTCATATGATGTGAACAACTACTATTAATTACCCATTCATCTTTCTCTTCAACTTTAGCAGCTAAGGCTTTCTCCTTAATAGTACAGCTAGTGGAATCAACAGGTACAGGTTCATCTTCCTTAACGACAAGGAATACAACTTCATCTCCTTCAGATTCTTCATCTGTAATACCTTCATCAGCAGTATAATAACAGTTCTTATGATTCCTATACTTCTGGTTAGGCTTGTAAGGCTTATCATACTTCTCACGCTTTTCATATCTATCATTCCTATCATGCTTATCAAACTTATCATGCCTATCATACTTAGCCATTCTCTCCAGGCATCTATAAGCAAAATGTCCTATCTTATTACAAGAGAAACATTTCAAAGGCAACTTTCCATCATACTTATTAGCTCCTTTAGGAAATCTCTGGGAAATCAGTGCTTCAAGTTCATCCAACTCTCTTTCTTGCTCTTCCATCTCTCTTCTCTCTCTTTCATATCTATATATTTTGCATTCATCGAGATCATATTTTTGCTTACCGAATACAGATACAGATGCTCTGAATGCAGTCTCAGACTTTCCATGTGATTCTCCAAACTCACTTTGCTCAAATGCAACAATCTTTCCAACCAGCATATCTCTTGTCATTGTAGTCACACTCGAAATCTCATCAATAGCAGCAACCTTATGTTTATAAGCAGGAGGAAAATATATCAACACCTTAGCAACAATTTCATCTTCCTCAATGGTTCCACCGGCACATCTGATACCTAGGACAAGATCATTCACCTTAGCCATGAAAGAGTGTATGTTCTCATCATCTCCCATCTTCAACATCTCATGCTTTCCTTTTAAACTCTCCAACTTAGCAACCTTCACCTGTTTATCACCTTCATATAGAATCTCAAGCTTCACCCAAATCTCATGTGCGGTCTGAAGTCCCATTACATTTGTCATCTCAGAATCAGTCAGGGCACTGAGCAATGCTTCCTTTTCTCTAATATTATGTTCATCTTCCTTCATCTCATCAGTAAAAGTCAGTCCATTCAAAGGAACAGTATAGGCATTCTTTATAATCTTCCATTAATCTTCACCAAGATATTTCAAGTGCACTTCCATTTGGTCCTTCCATATATCATAGTTACTCCCATCAAATCTCGAACTGTCCCTCTTAAAGATAACACCTTCAGCTACCATCTCGGATCTCCTCAAGCGATTAAGATTCTACCAGAGGATCTAGCTCTGATACCAATTGTTAGCAGTAGCCAAGAAGGAAGACTGAGAGGGGGGTGAATCAGTCTTCACCAAAATATAAAACTTAATCACAAAACATAGATCTGATAAACTGCAGTAACAACAAAGATAATCAAATTGAGAGCACAACACACAACACCAAGATTTTGACATGAAAAACTTGGTTAAGGAAAAAACCATGATGGGGACCTACCCACAGTAAGATGATAGTCTACAGTAGTATGTACAAAATATTACAATGGGGAATGCACATGCATTCAAACACACTGCCTAGAGCTCATTGCTCAAAAGATAATGGCCTAGAAGGATACAACCCTCAAGGAAGTCTCACTGACTTACAATAAGATTCGAACTACAATCTGGAAGAAATGAACTAGAAGAATATCATCTCCAAATGCCTCATTACAGTTCCGGTTAAGCACAGATGTCTGCTCTGCAACACCAATCTCACCTCAATCTCAACACCGAAGGATGAATCTCTTGGTCGCACATAACTCTCCCTCTAATAATGCAGACATAACATCAACACCTAAATTACATGAATATATCACCTATATATACAAATCATCAACCTTGACAACAAGGTCGGCTAAACCCTCAACTCTCAATTACAAAACGACATCACACGATACAAAGATCGACCACGTGACCAATATAATGATTTACATGACATAACATGGATCTGAATTAAATCCCCAAATGCTCAACTTCACCAGAAATCGCACCAAGATCAACCGCAACATGCTACACCACCAAGAAAACACATAACACGAAAATCATCCCTGGTTCATAGAAACCATCAAAAATTCGCACAACGATGAATGTGGAACATCAAAATAAATAGGACACAACTAGGAAACAACAACAAGCACATTAGAATTATCAGGAACAACTACACCAACACCACTTATCAAATCTCCATCTGTCAACGACTGAAAGCTCAAGAACACAATCAATCAATCAACTATCACAAAAAAAAGATAACTTGAAGAACACCAAATCATGATCCATCTGAAATGAAGATACAGAAGACCATCCCAAGCAATATCCCAAAATCTCAGCACAAGATCTGATCACACTGTAATATAACGGAGGAAATACTGAACTCTGCAAAACAGTGATCAGCAAACCAAAACTACAAACTGCATCATAAGATCTTCCCAATCTGCAATCACCGGAGCAATGCACAGGAGTATGTTGATATCAATGACAACAACATATCCTAGCAGAAAAAATGACCAACAATCTCCAGCAACCACTTGCTCACTTTGGAGCAACAAATAAAATACTACATCAGCCTGTATTATGTACAGGATCATCTAAAAATAATCGCTTCATCATTGTTCTATTCTCATCTCAATTCATTTAATCTTTTTCCATTATCATGATAGTATCATCAACATCGTCATAACATACTTAATGTAGACATCAACACCCAGAAGGTGGACATCCACAATAAAGAACCTCTTTGCTTATTCATCTTGAATCTCCAACAATCTTTTGCATACACTTCTAGCCAATAATCATGACAATGGCTACCAACAATCTCCAGTAGACATAGCTCAAAATATGCTTTCACCATCAAAGAGTTGATAACAATCTCCAATACAAACTAACAATCACATCTAAATACTAGGTATATCATCCACACACAAGTGAGGGTTGACATCAATGACAACACCTGCCAAGAAGGGCCACCTCAAAACTCTTAATGAAGAGGAAGAATTTGCCTATTGAGGATACAACATGAAATGATGAACAATTCATACAATATATTTTATAATTGCTAAGTATTTAGGGCAATTGTTTTTTAAGGGAAAGGGAGTTATAATCCTAGTATGATATATTACTAAGTATATTTTGTATATTCCTAAGTATAACATGTTGCGCATTTGTGGCATGTTAATATTAACATTAATTTTTTAGTACCTTAAATACTCTTAATTAGCATGAAGGGGTATGTCGTTACTGTTGGCAATTGGAGGAATTGATTATGTGTTGCATTGATGGCAACACCGGCTCTTTTTATTGTTTACTAGCTTCTGGTAGAGTGGTTGGTTTATGATATTGATCCAGTATGCTCCAGTATGCTTGGGCTTGTGGATTTGGTTTGGATATGTCATTCATGCTATTTAGATGGGTGTCACGATCAATTGGTTTAGGATTTGATGACTCGGGAGCTATCATCTATTCTAATAAGCCTTTTGGTCTCCGATAAGGATTTTGTCAACAAAGATTTGTTGAAGACCTTTTGATGCACGTGATAAGTGGTGTTGCCATAGCTTCTAAATGGATTTCGAGATGTTGTTGGTTATCATGTGCATGTTCCTGTTGATTGGTGGTGTTGGATTTGGGTCCGGACATAATGCTATCTTATTCGGCTAGGTTATGGACCAGTTTATGTAACGTGTTGGTGGATGATCCCGATGCATTACCAGTTGGGTTTATTGATTGGATTGTGTTGTTTCAGTCTCAGACCGACTTGGTTGATCATTATAAATGTATTGTATTATCTTTCAGGTGGTCGACCTAATTGTTTAGGTCTCGGGTTGGTATAAATATGATGTAAGATCTCTTTGTAAATCGTGTTCATAGGTTATGGGATTATCTATGTGCGAATAAAGTTATAATCACATGCAGAGGTTTTTGGTCGATCATAGATGATCGAATTGGGTTGGTGAAAGAGGTTTAATAGCTCTAGTACTGAGCTTAACCGGAACTATACTCAGGCATAGGAGATGTTATTCTTGCAATTCATTCTTCTTTCGGATTGTAGTCTGGATTTATTTTATAGCCAGTGAGGTTCCTTTTGTGATGAGCAATGCACTCTAGGTTGTTGGTCTTCCTGCATGTGCAGGCCCCTCTTATTGTAATCACATACTTACTGCAAAAGTATTATTTGACTATGGGTAGGCTTCCCACCGTGGTTTTTCCCTTTACCGGGTTTTCCATGTATAAATATTGGTGTTATCTTTTTTGGATGGTTGGTAAATGTTTTATGGTTTATATTTGTGCTTAAGTATTACATCTACTATTCAAGTAATAAGGTTTTAATGCTTAAAGTTCTATAATATGTTGACAACTGATTCACCCCCCCTCTCAGTTGTCCTCCAGTTATCTGAGTTGTCTAACAATTTGTATTAGAGCTTGGTCCTCTTTGCAGAAGCTTAACTGCTTGAGGAAGATCCTATGGCGTCTAATAGTGCAAGTTCATCAAGTTCATCTGTTGTTGTTTTTTGGAGAGAAATTCCTAGGCTTGATGGAACAAATTACAAAGTATGGAAGATTCGGATGGAGACTCATATGAGATGTCTTGGCAAGGAGATTTGGGAATTCACTGAGAATGGCTATACACCTCATAATCCGACACCTAGCAATCCTCCTTCGGCAAGATTGGATAAGGACATTGAAAATGACTGTAGAGCTAGAGAATCCCTTTTGTGTGCACTTTCTGATCAGCAAATTATGGGACTATCTGACAAATCAATTGTGAAGGCTATATGGAATAAATTGGAGATTCTGAATGAAGGTGACCCTACTATTAAAATTCCTAAACTTGATGGTTACCAGGTGAGATATGAGAACCTGAAGATGGAAGAAGATTAAAGGATTACCGCTTTTATGGAGAGATTTAATGAGATTGTCATGGGATTTCAGTGTTGTGGTGGATCTCTGAGCGAAGATGAAATAGTTTTTAAAGTATTGAGAGATTTTCCACCGGCTTATAAGATGAAGACTACTTCAATTAATGAGTTGAGAACTATGGAAAACACCTATGTTAATAGGGATACCTTAGTTGGGAAGTTATCTGCTTTTGCGCTTGAGGAATTCGGTCCTTCTGGAGTTGCAAAATTTGAACCTGTCTTTCATGCATCTACATCATCTACCGACAAGAGTGATTGGAAAGCCTTATATGCTAAGGAACTCGAGGAAATGAAGAAAGAAGATGAAGAGTTTGAGCAACTTGAAGCCCTATTTGCTAGAAAAGTACCTTAAGGTCCTACAAAAAGTAAGTATGAAGGAAAATCACCTTTTAAATATTTTTCATGTAATAAGATAGGTCATTTTGCATCTAGATGTCCTTTAAGGATTTCAAGATTTGAGGAAAGTTAGAAGATCTTTTTGTTGGTAGTGGGACAGCATCCCTCATGGGGATTCGTGACATGGTTTAACAGTCTCATGTGGATTCTATAAGTCTAGTGGTTATATCTGGCATTGACAGGTCGATCTTTTGATGCAACGACAACCCTAGCTTGTAACAAGTGATATCAGAGCTTGGTCACAGGTTTGAATCATGCAGGCCACAACGAGTGACGCTGGGAGGGGGATTGTTGGCAGTGGGCCAGCATCCCTCATGGGGATTCACGATATGGTTTAACAGCCTCTTGTGGATTCTATAAGTCTAGTGGTTGTATCGGGCATTGACAAGTCGATCTTTTGGTGCAATGACAACTCTAGCTTGTAACGCTTTTAGACCTAACCATGATTACCAGAACAAGCATAAGTACAGGAGAAACAAAGACAAATCATTCTACTATGTTGATGAGGAAGGTGTGACTGATTCTTATGATGAACCGACACAAGATTCAACTAATCGATCCGGCAATGGAAAGGAATGGGTATTTTTGACTATCAAGGAAGATGATCGGGTACTTGAAGAAAAGGCCCTTGCTGCTAAAATTAAAGACAATGATGAATGGGTGATAGACAGTGGATGTTCACATCATATGACTGGAGATAAAAGGAAGTTTCTATCTTTGCAACAATTTGATGGCGGTCTAGTTAGATTTGGAGATGACAAAGCATGCATGATCAAGGGAAGAGGAACTATATCACTAGATCGTAAGCATGATATTGATAACATTTATTATGTTGAAAGTTTAAGGCATAATATTTTGAGTGTAGGACAATTGGTGGATAAGGGATTTTAGTTATAGTTCAAGGATGGAAAATGCAAGATTATCAACCAATCTGGATTGGAGATTGCAACCGGTACTTAGACTAAAGGTAACATCTTTCATTTGAACTCCCGTGAGAAGACATGTTTGATTGCACAAATTGATGATAGTTGGTTATGGCATAAGAGGTTGTGTCATGTGAATTTTGATTGCATTGTAAAGATCAGTTCTTCTAAGGCAGTTAGAGATATACCTAAGATTGTGAAGCCCTATAATCCGGTATGTAAGGAATGTCAAATGGGAAAGTAAGCCAGAACTTCTTTTAAGAGTATACAAGACAAATCTAATGATGGTCTTGATCTTATTCGTACTAATTTGTGTGGTCCTGCTAGAATCAAAAGTTTTCAGGGTGATAGATATTTTATGCTAATCATTGATGACTATTCTAGAATGATGTGAATTACTTTTCTAAGGGAGAAATCTGAAGCATTTGAAAAGTTTAAAATCTTTAAACCTAAAGTTGATACAAAGACAAGATTGAAGATTAAATGCTTAAGGTCAAATCAGAGTGGAGAATTCACATTCAGTGAATTTAACAGTTATTGTGAAAAGAATGGGATAAGGAAAAAATTATCTACACCTCAGACACCTCAGAAGGAATGGAGTTGTGGAAAGGAAGAACAGAACTATCTCGGATGCGGCTAGAACTATGATGATGGAAGCTAATCTGCCTCATCTACTGGAGAGAAGCTGTGAGCATGACGGTATACACATTCAACAGAGTTCATATCAAGGGTGACACCAGTAATACACCTTATGAGTTATGGTTTGGTCATACACCTACAATTAAGTATTTTAGAATCTTTGATAATAAATGCTATATCAAAAGAGATGATTCCATTGGAAAGTTTGATCCTAGATGTGATGAAGGGATATTTCTTGGTTATTCTAATGAAAGAAAAGCATATAGATGTTATAACAAAAGATTGCAGATAAATGTAGAGAGCACTAATGTCATGGTGGATGAGCAAATTAGAAATCAAATCAGAACTTATGACAGAGAACCGACAGTGGAGATGATCATAATTGAACCGGTAGCACCTGCACCGGAATATAATGTTGAACTAGTTACTCCAACAGTATCAGAAAATTCAACAGTAACTGAAGATCAGAGCATAGGAACAAAAAGTCAGAAGACTCCTCGGTATGTAAGGTTAAATCATTCAGAAGATCAGATCATTGGAGACAAGAACAAAGGAGTGATGACAAGAAGAAGGTTGGCAGTTGATCAGGTATGTTTAATTTCTCAAATTGAACTGACATCAATAATTGAAGCATGTAAAGACGAAAGTTGGATGAAAGCTATGGAAGAGGAATTGGATCAAATAGAAAAGAATAACACATGGACTTTAGTTCCCCGACCTAAAAATAAGAATGTTATTGGAACTAAATGGGGTTTTAGGAATAAATTGAATGAAGATGGACAAATTGTGAGGAATAAAGCTAGATTGGTTTGTAAAGGATATTCTCAGAAGGAAGCAATTGATTATGATGAACTTTTGCTCTGGTAGCTAGGATTGAAGCTGTGAGATTATTTCTTGCTTATGTTGCCCATAAGAACTACAAGGTTTATCAGATGGATGTTAAGTGTGCATTTCTGAATGAAGATCTTGAAGAAGAAGTTTACATTGAGCAACCTGATGGAGTTTCACTTTCAGATGACAAAAACATGGTTTGTAGGTTAAGGAAAGCTTTATATGGATTGAAACAAGGCCCCAGAGCTTGGTATGCAAGATTGAATAAATATCTTTTGAATCTTGGTTTCACTAAAGGTAATGATGATAGTAATTTATACTATAAGATCATTGATGATAACATATTGATTGTTGAAGTCTTTGTTGATGATATCATTTTTGGAGGTGAAGATAAGTTATGTATGAAATTCTCTGAAAAATATGAAGAATGAATTTGAGATGACTATGATTGGGGAAATGAAATTTTTCTTAGGTTTACAGATTACTCAGACTGATAAAGGTATTTCCATCTGTCAAACTAAGTATGCTAGAGAGTTGTTGAATAAATTTGGTATGGAAGTTTCTAAACCGGTTGGTACACCTATGGTATAAGTCTATGATTGGAGGTTTGTTATATCTGACTCATACTAGACCGGATATAATGAATGCAATTTGTATTCTATCAAGATATTAGAGTGATCCTATAGAAAATCATGAGAGTGCGGTGAAAAGGATTTTTAGGTATTTGCAGGGAACAACTGAATTTGGTTTGTGGTATCCTAAAAATGATGACTTTACACTATGTGCATATACAAATGTTGATTGGACTAGAGATGTTGATGATCAGAAGAGCATATCCGGTGGAGCTTTCTTTCTTGGAAAGAAACTTGTTTCTCGAATCAGCAAGAAGCAGTCATGTACATCTTTATCTATTGTTGAAGTTGAGTTTGTTGTTGTTGCTACTAATTGTACACAAGTTCTATGGATGAAGCAAATGTTGAAGGATATAAGGGTGGATTGTAATGAATCAGTAGTTATTCACTGTGATAACTCTGTTGCTATTGATATATCAAAGAATTCGTTATTTCATTCTAAGACAAAGCACATATCTATCAAGTATAAATTTTTGAAGGAGAAGGTAGAAGCAAATGAAGTCAGGTTGGTTTATGTGAACACTAAAGAGCAGATTGTAGATATCTTCACTAAACCTATGCCTAAGGAATCATTTGAGTACTTCAGAGATAGTTTGGTGGTTTTTGCCCCTCTGGTAGAGACCTGAATGATACTGAATGGAATCAGTCTGGCATGCACTTACAAAGCTACTATTCATTTCAGATTGATGTGTTGGTGATACTACCCAGGGGGAGTAGTCAGTTGTGTGATTTAGTGGATTTATGATTTTATTTTGATGTTCATGTCATATTTTTGGCATTGATTTCAAAGGGGGGGAGATATATGTGAAAAATAGAGCTTAACATAATATCATGCAAGAGGAGAGATCAGAGCTTAATTGAGATATCATTCACAGGGGGAGTTTGTTACTTCATTGTTATATCATCTTTTGGGATATTGTTGATTGTCTTCCTTTGGGGGAGACATGTTTGGCATTTCTTGGCACTTGGATGTTTTTCACATCTAGTATTATCATCAATACCAAAGGGGGAGATTGTTGGCAATTGGAGGAATTGATTATGTGTTGCATTGATGTTTTGTCATTGATGGCAACACTGGTTGTTTTGATTGTTCACCGACTTTTGGTAGGTTATGTAGAGTGGTTGGTTTATGATATTGATCTGGTATGCTCCTGTATGCTTTGGCTTGTGGATTTGGTTTAGATATGTCATTAATGTTATTCAGATGGGTATCGCGATCAATTGGTTTGGGATTTGATCACTAAGGAGCTATCATCTGTTCTAGTAAGCCTTTTGGTCACTGGTAAGGGTTCTACCGACAGAGCTTTGTTGAGGACCTTTTGATGCACATGATAAGTGGTGTTAGCGCATCTTCTAGATGGCTTTCGGGATGTTTTTGGTTATCTTCTTCGTGTTCCTCTTGATTGGTGGTGTTGGATTTGGTCCGGACCTAATGCTATCTTATTCAGCTAGGTTATGGAGCTGTTTATGTAACGTGTTGGTGGATGATCCCGATGCATTACCAGTTGGGTTTATTGATTGGATTATGTTGTTTTGGTCTCAGGCCGATGTGGTTGATCATTAGATTGTGGGTTTAAGTTATAAATTTATTGTATTATTTTTAGGTGGCTGACCTAATTGTTTAGGTCTCGGGTTGTGATAAATATGATGTAAGATCTCTTTATAGATCGTGGTCATAGGTTATGGGATTATCTGTGTGCGAATAAAGTTGTAATCATATGCATAAGTTTTTGGTCGATCATAGGTGATCGAATTGGGTTGGTGAAAGAGGTTTAAGATCTTTGGTACTGAGCTTAACCAGAACTATACTCAAGCATAGGATATGTTATTCTTGCAGTTCATTCCTCTTCCTGATTGTAGTCTGGATTTATTTTGTAGTCAGTGAGGCTCCTTTTGTGATGAGTTGTACACTCTAGGTTGTTGGTCTTCCTACATGTCCAAGCCCCTCTTATTGTAATCACATACTTACTATAGAAGTATTATCTGACTATGGGTAGGCTTCCCACCGTGGTTTTTCCCTTTACCAGGTTTTCCACGTAGAAATCTTGGTGTTATCTTTTGATGATGGTTGGTAAATGTTCTATGGTTTATATTTGTGCTTGACTGTTATATATGTTATTCCGATAATAATGTTTTAATGCTTAAGGTTCTATAATTTGTTGACAACTAATTCACCCCCCCCTCCCTCTCAGTTGTCCTTCGGTTATCTGAGTTGTCTAATAGTTACATGGTTAAGCTTATAAATAAAGGTGGATATGTTTCTCCCAAAGCATCATATCATCTAGTATTGAATTTGAAGAAGTTGAAAAATACAACTTCAGAGATCCCAAGAACACCTGCAAGCAAAATACTTGTCACGAGAGAAGAATGGAGGAAAAAAAGCAATAATAGATCTGAAGAAAAAGATTATCATTCAGATAGGGAATCAATAAAAAAGTACAATACAATCCTTATAAAAGGATATTAGCAAACCTAAAGGTGTGCAACCCTAAAGGGATAATGTGTATTTAAATACCTACAATATTATTAAATGCCTAAGTTTAGCTTAAGCGTAGAGTATAATAGACTAATAATTAAATAAATAATTATTAGCCACAACATGATAACTCTAACACCCCCCCTTAAGATGAACTTAGGGAGTAGCTAAAAATAAATAAGGACTAAAAAATGCATGAAAGTAACAATGGGTCCCGACAACTAGGCCCGATGAGGTACCAAAGTACAAAAGTTCTATGTAAAGCGAAGAAATAGAGAAAAGCTCATGGGAAAAAAATCTACTCCACAAAGAGATGAAGGCTAGTGAAGGAATGAAGAAGCCTCCAAACTAGAGAATGTTCCAAAAAACAGAAACAAAGGATGAACATGAAGAACACCACTGATGCATGAAGTTGCAAACATTGTCGATCTACAGAACCTCCACTAAAATAAAAGATGATCGGGTAGACAAGACTGTAATATGTGTGAGTACCCTCAAATAACACTACTCGAATCAGATGGCGAACAAAGGAAGATGCAGATGGCAAAAAATACCAAAGGTTCAAGAGTTGATCAATCGAAGATGGAAGGTTGCCTCCAAAAATAGGAATAAAAGAGTGTCCATATGGTAAATAATCCATCTCACTCAAATGCATAGGCAACCAGCCACTGCATCCGCCTAGTACATAGGATAAAATACTGAATACATAGCTCACTCCAACGAACCAAGGAAGCATTAGAGCCAACAACCAACAAGTGAAACCCCCCCATAATGCTGGCAAGGGAGAGGTGACAGATACACTGAAACTAAATGCCAAAAAAAATTGCATGACGAAGAACAAGGAACATTGAGAGTGCAACAGAAAGTACAAACATATATAAAGGCTAGTGTCGTGGAGGGAACACACACTTGACACGCATCATGAGGCTAATATCGTGGAAGGAACACTCACGTGAAAAAGGTAGATGGCAAACAAAGACAAACATCAAACCCCCCATGGTACTTGATAATGGAGTGTGAATACAATAAGGCACAAGATGTGCAAGATCCCAAGCATGCAAGGCATAGTGGCACTTTATCTCAGTGTGTTTGCAAAAAGGAAAAAGCTTACAATGAAGGCTTAAAATGTAAAAAAAAGACACAAGAGTGGAAATACATGAAGAACAGCCAACAACAAGTCATCCCACCTGAACGAGAAGTTTCCAGGAGCTCAAATGTCCAAGTAATTCACCAAAGTGTGAAAACACAAAAAAAATGAATAAAATGTACCTGAAGTAAAATTTGGAAAAAGTGCATGGATGGTTGTGAAGAGCTCTAAAACACCATCCCAATGCTGCTAGAATCACGAAAAATAGAGAAAGTGGCAAAAAGATATGCCTCCCAGAGTTCAAAAAAGAACTTCTGGCTTTGACGTCAAAAAAATACATCAAAACAACAAAAACAAAGGATCAAACCTCCAGATCTGAAGAGAGCTCGGAAAGAGATTTCCGACGCGTATTCATTTGCCAAAATTTGACTCTCTTTGCCCAAGTTATGGCAAAAAAACAACCCCTTGGTCAAATAGGCCTTGAAAAAAAATAACCCCTCCCTGTTGGTGGCAGGTCGGTGGTGTCTAGACGGAGCGGTAGCAGAGGTGGCGTGCAGGCCGACGGAGGTGGCGGATCGGCTGAGCGGAGGCAGTGGAGGAGGGAGCCTGAGGCGGCGGTTAGGCTGACCACTCGGCGATAGCGGAAGCCGCTAGCGACTATGCTGACCGTCGATGGCAGCGGATGAGGTCACTGACCGTTGGGGGGTAGTGGAAGCTACTAGTGGCTACGCTGACCACCAGTGGCAGCGGATGAGGTCGCTGACCGTGGGCAGTAGAGGAAGCCGCTAGCAGCTACGCTAACCGTTGGCGGCAGCAGATGAGGCCGCTAACTGCAGCGGTTAAGGGAACCACTAAGACAGCGGTTGTAAACTGTTGGTGAAGCGGTAACGGCTTGTAAGTCGTGTCGGCCTGCAAGCTATTAAACTGCTTAACAAAAAAAAATTATTTTTTTTACAAAAATCGCCTCAATCAGCGTGCAGAAGGGGGTTGTACGGCCCCGAGCAAAAAAAAATTCTCTGGAAGTCAACTTTGTCCAAATTTGACAAATTATATATGGAAATAGTGGTTTTGGGGTGCTTTCAGCACAATAGTGTGGTCCGTTTGAGCCCAAAATGCCAAAAGAAAAATTCTACCCCCAGATCCAAAAGAAAAACCTCTTAAATCCGAAATGCTAAAAGCTCCAGAAAATCTTCTGAAAAATTAGGAACAAGTAGCAACAGATGAAGGCTCTGATACCATGAAGAAGATGAGAAATACAACTTTAGAGATCCCAAGAACACGTGCAAGCAAAATACCTGTCACAAGAGAAGAATGGAGGCAAAAAAACAATAATGGCTCTAAAGAAAACGATTATCATTCAGAGAGGGAATCAATAAAAAAGTACAATAAAATCCTTATAAAAGGATATTAGCAACCGTAAAGGTGTGCAACCCTAAACAAACCCTAAAGGGATAATGTGTATTTAATAGCTATTAAATGCCTAAGTTTAGCTTACGCGTAGAGTATCATAGACTAATAATTAAATAAATAATTATTAGCCACAACATGATAACTCTAACAGAATTCATATGTTATCATCTAATAATTGGAGATCACCCCCTTGAAGTGGTTTGCTATATTTCTGATTTTTGCATTTGTTTCCAAGAAATATCATAACTTTTACCAAGAATTTGCAACTAATAGATCTTTGGATACATGCAATGAAATCACACGTGAATGGAAAAGATACTTCCCCTCCTAATTCTTGTTCAGTGAAAATTTTGTAAATTGATGAAGCTTCACAAAATGTGTGTTTCACGACAACATTTGGGATGATATCTCTCAGAAGGCAAGATATGATCCCTCCTAATTATAAGGGAAGGTTCAACCTTTCTACTACAATTACTTTTTATTTTATCTACCTGTTAACTTTACACTAATCCAAGGTACAATAACAAAATAGTTCTCTTTCTTCACATGCAGTTCTATCTAATTCTCTTTTAAGAATAAATTTCCCTTAACTTAAACAACTTAAAATTTGCAATAATATCAAAACTAATCTACTTGGGAAGTAAAGTGTTTGTGAAAGAACAAATTCTTTTGTTACTTCCCTTTTCTTAAAATGAATTAGGGACGAGAATTATGCACACCTAAGAACTCAAAGTTTATTTTTGTATACTAAACTCAATCAACCATTGAAACCCAAATATATTGTCATCTCAAAGACTTACAAATATATTTAAAAGATCTTCTACTCTTACAAGATAATCCATATAGCACAAACACACTACTTTTTATCTTTCAAATATAATTTATAGAGAACTTGTAAAAGCTCAAAGACTTAAAGTAACCTTCTCTTAGCCAGTTTCAAATTCTTGAATTCTCAAAATAACTCAAAGATTACTTGAAAAGACTCAAAAAAATTTCAATATCTAACACCAAAAATTATATCCAACTTTAATCGTTCAAGAAAATATGATACCAATGACATAAGAACATTCATACCACATAAAGAGGTTGTACTCAAAACAAAGTTTGAATGCCAAGCTTCTCTCCTTCTTGATTAAATTGCAAATTTACAAAAAGAATGCCAAGTTTCAATTTTCTCTTCACTTTGGTAAAGTTTTGTTGCATAAACAATGATGGAAAAAAGGTCCTTATTACAATAATAACCCTCATATATAGAGAGAGGAGAAGTGCAGCATAAAACTAGGAAAGTTACAACTACTTTATGACCAAGTCAAAGGAAGAGTCCTATTTGACTTAGGACACGTGCAACCCTACATGTGTACTAGAGCATACATAGAATGACATTGAGGTGTCAATATTTTATTATAAAATGACACTTGAAGTGTTGATTGAAATTATAAAATGCCACTACACGAGATGCATAAAAATGACTGTCTAGAGACACATCTTTATTATGATCATCCTTCTTCATAAAATATTCATATTGTTGCCAGGTATCCTGTATTTCAGATTCATCTGGTGTTTGCAATGTTTGACGCCACTGAGGATGAGAGGAAGAGAAAATAGAAGTCTTGCTTCTTAAACTTCATTGTCTTTTCCATGGAGAAGGTTCTAACATTTATATAGCATTGTAGCATTGGGAAAGCATCAGCAATTGTAAGGAACAAATCATCGACCATCTTGATCATTTATACTAAAGAGGACCATGTATGTGTTCAATTTGGCGCCATCATGGTTACAAAAACCCTCATTATATCATTGTAGAACAAGTGTAAATCGGGCCTACAAACCCTGTTTACATGTGTGTGCAATTGGTGTAATTCGGGTTCATAGGCTCGATTTACACCTAAGGCTAAGTGTGGTTCAAAGGCGCAGTTCGAGTTCGTAGACCTGAACTAAACTTGGAATAAAGACTAGGTGTAGTTCGGACCTATGGACCCGAACTGCACCTTGGCGAGAAACATGTGATTGGTGTAAATCGGACCTATAGGTTTGAAATACACCTAAAAAGTGCTTAAGGTAAAACCAAGTGTAAGTCGGACCTATAGGTCCAATTTACACCTAAGTGGAAGGATCAAAGTTTATAGCGGGGTTATAAACCCGCCATGCACTTGAAAAGGGTAGAACTCAAATCACGATGTAAGGCGGGTTTGTAAACCCGCCATACACAATGGCAACCAAATATGGTGTAAGGTGGATTGATAAACCCACCATACACTTAAGACATGGCATGTAAGTTTAGTGAGGTGGAGGGCGAGGTTGTAGACCTGCCATGCACCAAGTAAGGTTTTTGGTGTATGGCAGGCCTACGGCCCCGCCACGCACCATCCACACAAGGATGGCAAGGGAGATATGGTGTTGTTTGGGTTTGTAGGCCCAAACAACACCAATAACATGGTTTAGTTTGGGTCTACCAACCCGAACAACACCAAAAGGTGTTGAGCAAATGTAAGGAGGTGCAATTCGGGTTTGCAAACCTGATTCGCACTGGGAAGACTAAACGGTGTAATTCAGTTTGTAAACCCGAATTGCACCTGAACACTTAGAATTTACAAGATGCACAAATCACCCAAAATACTTCAAATGAAGGTTCTAAGATGGAAAATCACGCATGGGAAGTGACACAAATTACCTCAAAAAGCGTGCATAAAGCATAAAGCAACAAATTGGAGAAAATTTGTGGGATAACCCTATTTTTTTCCAAATTGGGAATAACAATTCCTAACCAAATGCAACAAATCACATGCAAATAGATTCTCAATTGCTACCACAATGAAAAAAAACATTATCTCAAAAAAGGCTTTTCCTCCTAATTTTCTCTCCAAAAAATATGCCAGTGTAAAAATGAACTTTATTTCCGTTTTAACACAAAATTCTTTTTTCATAATTTTAAAAATAAAATGACAAAAATAATTTATTTTTAATTTCCAATTGGTTTCACTTGCCCTAATCTCTCAAAACACATCATTAACAAGTACATGTATGCCACTGTTCAATTTCAACATTAAATGACAATTTTAAAACCACAAAGCATTTTTCAATTTAATTCTATGAAAAAATGAAATTGCATCAAAACTTCAAGCATTCATCTACTGGGCAGCACAATACAAGATAATCATTGAATAAAATAACAGAAAACCATACTTAAATTGAGTACAATGGGCACAGCTAAGCATTTACAACCAATGTGACATCTCCCACGTAACCAACGTTCGGGAATACTCATACCTATGAAGCCAGGTGGAATATTTCCCTATACTTGTAACTATTCAACGCACATTAAGGGTACCTATGCATATATATAATTGTTGAAGCATAGAAGAATCACCCAACGAAGTTGAACATCATAATCATAATCTAAATGCATTAAATTGACCTAAATCATGTTATCGTTTAATTTAAACATAAATATTAATGCCTCAAAACCATCTTGTTTGAAATAACATTTAATCCACATTTAAATAATGTCACGCGATATTAATTGAAGCATAAGAATAATCGAGTTTTGTTACCATCTGACATGCATCATATGAAACATCATTATAAAATCATACATCAAGTCTTCAAAGAAACTTGGTTCGATAAACATGCATGTATCTCAATGCAACTACTACCAATGATTGACATGTTGAGAAACACCATCTACATAAGTATAGAACATAGGCAACACCCTCTGATATCATGTTGTATATCATGTATGTATTGACATCCCTTTCTCTTTTATCCATTACCACATACATGATTCTGTGTGATGACTTTAGTTTTCATTTGAGGCATGATCCTATCCATTATAACTTTAACAAGATCAAGGAAAATTAAATCAATTCCTTAAACCAATATAAAAGAGATTGCACTCATCCAACAAACTCACTATTCACTAATTGAGCTAGTGCTAAGATAATTTATTTCTTGTACACTTCGCATAAAATATCAAACATGACCAGCTTCTTGCAACAT
Source organism: Cryptomeria japonica (assembly GCF_030272615.1). Classification (NCBI taxonomy): domain Eukaryota; kingdom Viridiplantae; phylum Streptophyta; class Pinopsida; order Cupressales; family Cupressaceae; genus Cryptomeria; species Cryptomeria japonica. The sequence continues at coordinate 263,323,873 of NC_081408.1, forward strand.
CCAATGCACATTCCTAGTTATTTTCATTTCATTCACTCCCATATGTATGCATGCTAATGTATCATGAATTTAAGTTATAAGTTGAGTTATCCATAGTATACTACAAATTGAAGAGTTTTCTCAAGTCCTTTGCATCGTCCAATTAAACCATTCAAACCAATTCCATAAGTAATTATGAAGAAATAGATAGAAATAATCAAACAATAAAAGAGGGAGGAGCTAAGGGGTCAAAGATTAAGGATACACTCAACACAAAAAATTAAATGAAGAATATCAAATAAAATTAAAGAAAAATTTAGAGAGAAGACATAAAATAGGATTTGATATTCTTTTAACAAATGAAACTTTCGTTCTATTTCTTTTAGTAACTAACAGACCTATATTTAAAGGAATATGGGTAAAATATGTTGAAATATATCATATTTGAACTCACATGATGTCCACAATCCATAATGTTAACTTTTCTTATTTCTGGTTTTGAGCTATGTGTGATACTTTTCACCATCAACATTTGGGGTCATACTACATGATCCATCACCAGAATGAAGCAAATAGTTAGAGCAGAATGATGAAAAATATCACACACATCTCAAAACCAAAAATGAGAAAAGCTAAGATATCATATTTATCCATCATTCCACCTAAAAAAATATTATATTATTATGTTATAATTAATATAAAATTAGTATTAAAATATGATTATATTTTTATGTTTTAATATATTTTCATGATTATATTTTTATATTTCCATTACACTCTTTACAAAAGCAAAAAAAACTTTTAGTACCATATTATTATTATTGTATTATTGTATTTTTATATTTTATTAAACTATTGACTAAAGCAAACTATACATATACATATACATATACGTATACTTATAAAAACGTGATTCATTTCTCAAGCATTGCACAAAACCATTTAACTAACCAAGATACTAACATAGCCTCCTTTACTGTCATGGTTTTCCTTTTATTAGCCAATAGTGATATTGATTTTTGATAATTGAATATTATTTGTTTACTTTTGAAAAAATCCAAACAGGGCAATTATAACTTAAATCATTTGCAATGTCTTGATAGTACAAAATTCAAGAAATATGCTTTCTTATCATAATACTTTTGATTCAACACCAAATTCTCAATATTATGTCAGCAAATCTTTTTAGGTAAGCTCAACCATTTTCCTACCAAATTTACTCATCTCTGCAATAGAAATAACACATTTAGTTATTCCCAGAACAAACAAAACTCTCTCAAGCTCACCAAACAATTTAAAATACGTATTACTTCATGCTCTTAATTGTCGGTTTTATTATACTTAAAACCCTATCTATAACCAATACTTTTAAAAAAGAATCCATTTAACTGTTACTTTGAGGGACCATAGTTATAATTTTCAACACCAAAATGCTCTCCATTTATGCAAACATTATCAAACTAAAACTATAATCTATTTATGCTCGAGATTGAAATGAACAAAATAACAAGGACAGGCAAACGGCAGAATGTAATTACAGAAACTCGATGATACCAATTAATAACTTTCATCTTTCTTTGATATTACAATTACTAGATTCTCCAATATGCATAACTCACCTGCGCCTCTAATATCCCAAGCATTCCTTTGTGTATATGATGCCATGGATTATCCTAAAACATGAACAATCCTGGCCATCAAATGCAGTAACAAGAAGTGGAACTAAGATACGACACTATACAAACACAAGGATGACAGATGAGCAACTCTATTGCACTTAACCTCCCTTTAAAGAGGCAACTCAAGGCAAAGTCTTCTCATTTAAATTAGAGCTAGTCCAGTATCTCAAATCAAGGCTAATTACTATTTAAGAAAGCAAGTGTTATAACAAATGCCAAATGTGTATATTGGATTAAATATACAGATTTGCTAAGAGTGGCCTGACAAAGAAAACAATGGCAGCATGGTTTTATGATAAATTTTCCATCATTATATTTTATCATATAACGCAGTCATCAAACAAACGATTTTATACTTATTTTCATCTCCTAGTTCTTATGCTTGCCTTACAATCAAGGAGAAAAGAAATAACAAGAGATTCAAAATGTCTGAAAGTCAAAGTAGTTATGGTTACTTTGTGAAGATGCTTTGCTCTCTGCAGCATTGAGACCTATAAATAAAGGAACAAATGATGAAGTCGGAAGCAAATGGAAATAATTTCTCAGAAAAGTTACCCCTCAGACCTTGATAACTTAGCCAAAGAAAGTACAGATATCACACCTACAGAAATCATGCCACCTCAGCTGTTGGACTCATTTACCATCTCCAACGACAAAAAAATGTTCTCTTAATGAAAATACAGTAGAGGAAAAAAGCACATATTCATGCGCTATGACTTTGACACTTCCTGTATACCACCCCCAACATGAACCACATTTCCTAACTAAAACATATCATCGTCACAATTTACATCCAGAATATATCAGCACCGTTATCCTCTTTGATGTCCATAATAAGAGTAAAGAAAGTCATGAACATTGCCAAGATAATTCATAGACAACCAGACAAATATCTATCCACCAAACATCATAATGTCCTGAAATTCATCACATTACCACAAAGATTTTCCTTAACAGTCAACATAGAGGAACATATGAAAAAGCACTAAAGAACTTCATGTATCTCACATAAGTCCAACTTAAAATTGAGATCATTTTGAATGAGATCACACCTTAACCAAGAACTATAATAAGAATTGCTCCATGATTTCAATAAATTTTAGTCTGATATTAAGTCATCTAACCTAAAAATGCTGCATCATTTAACAAATCTAAATATAAAATTAAAAAATTCCAGTATGATGTTAATTTCATGAAAAATAATTTTGAAGTCTGATTTGGGTAGTGAGATAATATCACATTACAGTGCTTTCCACTACGCCATGGTCAAACTAGTATATCTCATTACCTATTGACTAAGATTTTCAGTGGGAGCAACAACACATATCATTCTCCAGCAATTCATCAGAACATTACAAATTACAAATCATAATGTGTTGATTACACTTCAGGAGAAGGGGGTAATGTATAAATGTGCTCTTTCAAAAATTACATTTCCCAAATAAATCAAGGTATAATGGGGCGATACATCCTTGTCGCAAGCATGCTTCAAGAGTTGACTCAGCAACTTATGCACTACCTGTTTCGTTGTGACATGAGCTACTGGAAATCTACAAACTCACTCCCCACATGAAATGATAATTACAACAAGAAAGCTAGCATTAAAATCTGTCAAGATCCTACTGGTTGTGCAACACCTTTACCTTTTGCTGCAGCTGCTGCGGCAGCAGCGGCCGCAGCTGCAGCAGCAGCAGCAGCTGAGGCTGCAGATGGTGGAGGTGGAGAAGGTGCAGCAGACGTTTGTGGAGTTGACGAAAGAGATTGAGACTGACTATTTACTTGCACAAGCAAAGATTTGATTTGATTCCCACTAAGTGTCTCATGTTCAAGGAGTGCCTTTGCAAGTGCATGCAACTCTTTTTGGTGTGTGGTTAGAATGTGTTTTGCATTTTCATATGCTTTTTGTAGAAAATCTCTTACTTCATTCTCAATAAGTTGTCGCGTCTCTGTACTCATGCTCTTCCCATTATCGTCATAGTTGTGTTCAACAACACCTACAGCCTTGCTCATTCCATATTTTGTCACCATCGCTCTGGCAAGTTTTGTCGCCTGTTTGATATCTGAGGAAGCTCCTGACGTCACCTCACTTTCTCCAAAAATCAGCTCTTCTGCAACTCTTCCACCCATACAGACATCTAGACGTGCTAGCATCTGCTTACGAGAAATACTAGTTTGATCTACTTCAGGAAGCTGTGAAACCATTCCAAGAGACATTCCTCTTGGCACAATTGTAGCTTTATGTACAGGAAGTGCACCATCCGTGTGTATTGCCACAAGCGCATGCCCTCCTTCATGATAGGCTGTTAATTGTCTTGATTCATCCGAAATTACAGCAGACTTACGTTCACTTCCCATCATTATCTTATCTTTTGCAAACTCAAGATGTTCCATAGTCACAGATTTAGCACCATCCATTGCAGCTTTAAGAGCAGCAACATTCACCAAATTTGCAAGATCAGCACCAGAAAATCCTGGCGTTCCTCGAGCAATAATCATTAAATCCACATCGTCCGCCTTCAAAACCTGAAAAATTCTTTGAAACAGTCTTATAGTTTAACAATGCAGGATAGTTAGATAGAAGCCCTAAATAAATTTTATCAGTTGAAAATCCAGATAAACTATAATGTTTGCAGTTGCTTCTCAAAGTGTTTGACAAACCATGAGACAATGGTGTCAGTTGCCACTAATATGTGCTAAAAGCTAAAAAGGATAAAATGAGCACAAACACAAATAAGAACAAGATCAACAGCTATATTACCTTGGGTAAAATGTGAACAAATACCAGTAAAAACAAGATAAATAGCTATATTACCTTTGACATGTGTGATTCCATGATTTGTCTTCGACCTTCAACATCAGGGTTGGGTACTACAACATGACGATCAAATCGACCAGGTCTGACCAATGCTTTATCCAATGATTCTGGAAAATTTGTAGCAGCAATAACTATTATTCCTTCATTTTGTTTGAATCCATCAAGCTCCACCAGTAACTGATTTAGAGTCATTTTCATATATTGCTGATCTTTAGGATTACGGCTGCCTCCAATTGCATCAATTTCATCTATAAATATGATACAAGGCGACCGCTTCTTTGCAGCTGCAAACAGATCACGTACCCTTCGTGCTCCAACACCCACAAACATTTCTTCAAATTCACTTCCACTGCAAGAAAAGAAAGGAACTCCAGCCTCACCAGCAATGGCCCTAGCCAGCATAGTTTTCCCTGTCCCTGGGGGTCCAACAAGCAAAACTCCTTTTGGCAACTTGCCACCAAGTCTTGTAAATCGCTGTTAACAAAAGTGTACTCATTTTTCAATATAAGCATGTTCATAAAATAATCACAAGGCAAACACATCTTGCATGATAATATGATACAACTGACAGCAGGAACTGCACGAGTGAAAATGAACACAATCCACGCAGAACAAAGTTGAAATCTGACAATAGAGAAATCCAATATCTGATAATAGAGAAATCCAAGCAACCATTCTAGTTTTGGATGCTGTTATTTCTGTTCATGTCTCCTTCAAAAATTGAGAAAGTGAGATATGAGAGTAGGGGCAGGACACTAAATAGTAAATAGTAAATTCAAAACAGGGTTTGAAGGTACATAAATAAATGTTGTTGGAAACTTGGGTAATGCAAATCGAAGAAGATTTTGCTAACATAGAGGATAAGTATCAATGCATTAACAATGGAAATGATTGCCTCTAAAAGTAGCATGCAGCTTTCAGAAATTACCTTTGGATCTCGTAAATAATGAACTATTTCCTCTAGTTCTGCCTTGGCCTCATCAACACCCTTCACATCACTAAATTTAGTGCTTGACTCCATACTTGGCTGCACCTCCTCATTTAGACCCAGACCTTATAAATTCAGCAAAGCCCACAAGCATTACATTCCATATGGCATATACAATGAAAAAAATAGAAGACACCACAAAATGATAAGTTGAGAGTCTGAGACTGGAGGCTTCAAACCCATAGTACTGATACCTTTACTAATGCCTCGGTCCTCAATAAGTGCTCCAACACCAGAAATCAAAAGAAAGGCAAGTGCAATTGTTCGAAATGTGCGCCAAAGTTGTTCCTTAAAATGACCCCCTTCGGCTGCCACCATATGGATGGGAGCATTTGCTGTTCCCAGAATACCATCCTTGGTTGTAATACCAACATTTCCTAAGGAAGAACCAGTAGAAACACGTGCCCCATCTCTTGATGAATTTGCAATGCCTGGAAACATTTGCTAAAGGTCAATATATGACGCAAAAACCTTAAAAATTTATTAAACAATTATCCTATTTTCTAGGTGACTTATGTGGAGAGGACCTAGGGCAGATTAGATCATGATAGAAGCAGAAGCCTTCACTTCCAAAAAGATTCAGTCAAGATTTCACATATTTCTCATTTAAAGAAAGATGAATAGATAAAAATTCCTAATGTGAGTTTCATTATCTAATGTGGTATTTTCTTAACTTGAAAACTGGCAATTTTTTATCAGTGAATAATTTCATGTATTAGGAAAAAGGAAAGTGTTCTATGGCTAGGTGGATTCAGCTCATCTAATTCTACTTTAGCAGCTAAGAATATTAATTCATCGTTTTGTGGCCACTAGAATTTAAGTAAAACTCATTTTTGAATATGAAAACAAATGTTCTCAAATGAACACTCGATTAAAAGCACTACCCACAGACATTAAGTTCATGACATTTTAATTCTCACCTCTCTGCAATGTCTTCAACAGTGCACTTTCATCCAGCCTGTCTACTTCCACCAATGCTTTTAAATATTCAGCAAGTGCTGATGGATTATTCTGCAAAGACGGGTGACTCTCAAAGATTCTTATCACACCTTCTGCATCATTTCTATAGAGTTCCTTTAACAATGAAGCCTCATTTGCTCCATCAAAATCCCTCACTCTCCGAGCAAAATTCCCAACATAGCTTGAGAGGAGCCTATTTTGATGATTCTGAAGCTTACTTGCAATCCCTGCCACCAAAATATATAACATATAAATTCTATTAGAGACTACATGGATCATATAGATGCCATATCATCAGCACTTTTATGTTGCATATCAAGAATGAATTATAAATAGAGTCAAAACTTAGCACCAAAACTTGTCAGAAGCAATGAATCAGCAAAAAGAAATGTATCCTACTCGAGCAGAAAAAGTAGTGACATTATTGAAATAGTTTTAAAAAATAATTTTCCTGTCAATAATATAAAGACAAATCAATGTCCAGTTCAAATTAGAGAAACTGTAAACATGCTGAATGAAAAATGTTTTCAATGAAAAATTCTACAGAACCCACAGTAAGAATAACCTTCCAAATTACCAACTGATGCCTCTTAACATAAGGACAGAGAACCAATAATATCCTTGTCATACCAGAAAAGGCCAAAACTCTAAGATTGCACAAGATCAAGTGCTTCAATTCTTCAAAGTTATCAATTCAAAACATGAATTCCAACTTCCAAGTGAATTCCACACGAGGATATTATAGAATGAAGTATAAACTGTTGTTTGTAACTAGGATAATGTATGGGTTCGGATTGCCTTAAGGCAACATCCGAACCCACTTAGGACTGGGCCTATCCTAAAGGGTAACGTGGCCCAAGGTTAAGCCCAGCCCTATCCTAAAAACCCCACGCCACAATAACAAACATTGGTGCCAAAATGAAAGAGGCCGACTTGCAAAATAAAAGTTAAAGATGCATATAAATAAAAGACACTTTGCAAATCAATTTCACTCATCTTCATTCAGCGAATTAGCTCTGCCTGAAAAGTGCGAACTTACTCTTGGAGGGTGCGAAGTTGACCAGACTTATGCGAACTAGTTCTAGAGGACAAAGACAATTTTGGTGCAGATATTAGAAGTGCAGATCTGTCATTCAAGAAGGATTCAGATTTGTCAAGGAAGCTAAGTATTGTACTTGTGCTATCAAGAGAATATATAATCTGACCTGAGGGTCTTTAATGCTGGGTTTTTCCTCCTTGGAGGTTTTCCCAGGGTATTTGTGTTTGTCTCTTGTTTACTTCCTTCATTTCTGATTTTACTGAATTATGACTTACTAAAATGCTACAAATTTGATTACAATCTAGGGCATAATTAAAGGATATAAATCTGATTAACAATCCTAGGGTATAAAATTCCATAAACAACCCTCACATGCAAATGTCTCCAATTTGCCAAAAAGAAAATGGAAATCATATAGATGTCCTCAAGTGACCAAAAGTACTCAAGGGTACCGAAAGGTATAAGAAAATATGAGGGAGTGTCTAAAACATCTCCTTGAGCCTATGTACCCTAGGGATGCATCCCCTACAAAAATGGACCCATCCCCAATAGGTAACGTTTCAAGGACATAGGACAGATGGGAATGTCCGTCCCCTCCATCCCCAAATTTTTAAGGACTTGGAAAAACTAGCAAGGGATGGCTAGCAGTCCCCTATGGCCTTGAACAAAAGGAAATTTTTTAAAATCAAGGTGTGTGAGGCTCACAATTACCCCCACATCCCTTTAGAAATTTAGACAAAATCTAAACCTAAAATAGAGACAATAATATCTAAAATCAAAAAAGGAAGTCATTTTTGCCATTTTACAAATTGTGAAAAAGAAAGAGAGAAGAACCGAGAAAAAAGAATTCAAAGAAGGGCACAGTGGCAAGAAGAGTACAAGACAGAACCAAATCTACATCATTTGAGGTAAGTTCACTATCTATTGTTCATTTTAACAAATTCTTGTGGTTTTCTTTTTTAAGAGTTTCAAACACTTGGAAGGGTTAATTGTTTGTTTTTATTTTATGTTTGCACTTACAGCTGTCACTTACATTTTCAACAAAGAAAAAGGATCATTGTTGAGGGTAGCAAGGATGGAGAAATTCAAAGTCAACAAAGAGCCCATGGTAGTAGAAGTAATTTTGGAGGTTGTTCTGGAAGTGGGAGTGTTACAGGGACAGGTAGTTCAAGTAACTCATTTGAACATTGTTCTAAACTCTTGAAAATTTATGTGAAGTGCCCATTGAATCCTTAAAAACCTCTTTTACAATTTGCAATAGCAATAAACAAAAACAAGAAATAAAATTTAGGGGGGAGTGCATGGCTGTGTCATTTGTGCAAAAAGGACTACAAGAGCAGCTACGCAAGGGTTTACTCTCATCTTTTGGGCATAAATGAACAAGGGATTAAAGAGTGAAAAAATAACCCTATCTAAGAAGGCCGAGGTGACTTGACTAGCTTGCTCATTAAGCGTGATGCAAGACATAAATAAATATCAAATAGAGTCTATGCAACCTAGTGTGTCATTGCAATGTTGAAAGTTAAAGAGGAAAGAAAAGGGCCACTAGTGTTGCAAGCATGTTTAATAGATAACCATGAGAAGTGGCCAAATTTTTCTATTATGCCAATGCTATACCATTTCATGTAGAACACTATCCATATTTTAAACAAATGTTCAAAGATGCACCTGTTATTGGTCCTTCATTTTCCCCACAAAAAACATAAGCTGCGCACCTCCCTCCTTAATAAAGAGTATTCCAAGGTGAGTATGGTGATGGAGGAAATGAGACAAGTTTGAATAAAGGATGTGTGCTCTATCATCAAGGAGTGGTGGATTGATATTAGACATCAGCAACTCATCAATGTCATTGTCACATGCTCACAATTGGGTCTTATTTTCTTAGAGCTATTGATTGTTTGGGGAAGAGGAAGGATGCAAACTTCCAATTTCAGATTTTAAAGGGTGCCTGCCATAGTAAAAGTTGGGCCCTCAAATGTTGTACAAATAGCAACTGACTCAACGTGTGTAAGTTCGTTGGGTTGAGCCCCTACACCAAGCCCAAACAAAGACCTTTGAAGCCGCATTAATCCCTCATGGCACACAACATTGTTAAAATAATATTAATATCTTCTATAATGGTCATCTTCTATTTTTAGCAGTCATCTTAGTTGTCAACTTATTTAGCTTGTTAAGTTAGCTTTTTATTATTTAACCTTTTAAGCTATATTTAGCTTTTTAAGCTGTTTAGCTTATTTGATTTCACTTTAACGACTAGTTCTATTTATAGAACATCGTCTTGTAACCTCTACGTGTGTATATCGTTCAATGTAATTATCCGATTATTGAATCATTCATTCAACTTATTTTTCAAACATTTTCATAATTTTTTAAAAGGAAAAAGACCAATGTTTGAAGATTTTGAGATGTCCAGAGGACTCCTAGGATTTCTTGTGTCCCTCGTGGAAGAAAAAAATGAAAGTCTTAAAATCATAAAAAAATCATTCTACATGCCACAAACCCTAACCCTAATGGGTCTATGGACCCCACCTGAACCCTAAGCACTCACAAAAAACTTTTAAATAAGCATCTAAATCTCATTCCAAATCACTCCCAGTTTCCAAAAATAGTAAGGACCACCACCTTGCCACCATCCCCAAATCAAGGCCCTTCAATCCCCCATCCTCAAGACCCGTCCACTCCATCTTGTGATCTTAAGACAAAAAATAATGCTTATAAATCCAAAATAATGACTTTTTTGAAGTGTTTAATCCACATTTCCTAAGCACTCACAAAAAACTAATAAATAGGCATCTAAACCTCATTCCAAATCACTCCTAATTTTTTGAAATAGTAAGGACAATCACCTTGCCACCAACCCCCCAACATCCCCAAATCAAGGCTCTTGGTCCCCCATCCTCAGAACTTGTCCCCCGCATCCCCTAGTCCCAAGAATCCAAGGAACATACAAAATGATGATGCTTATAGAGCCCAAAAAAACATATTTTTGAAAAATTTAATCCACAATTTTTTAAGCATGGCATGAGTCAAGGGCTTGTACTCGTCAAGTACCCAACAAGTACTTATTGAAAATCATCAAAAACTCACCACAAAACTCTACAAGACTCTGGAAGAACTCATCATGACATTTTTTTGGTAAGTACTTGGTGACTTTCCAAATCCACTAACCCTAGTACAACACATAAAAAGGAATTGGGAAGATAGATTGGGTGAAGGTAGTAGTGTTAGAAACTAAAGCCATGCAAATGTTCATTTGCAAACATCACACCTCACTTTATTTAGGACTTTTTTCGAGGGAATTCCTCGTGCATGTGGATACTAGGTATTATGAATACTTTATTTTGTTGGAGAGGATGCTTGAGGTGCAAGAGCCTCTACAATTAATGGTGCTTAATTCAAAGTGGTGTAGAATGGATAAGAGGAAAAAATGTGAAAAAAAAATCTTTGCCAATGCTTGGTAGTCAACAATGAGATAAGAAATTGTTGAGTTTTGATAAGTTGTTGATTTTATGGTTAAATTTCTGATTTTATTGTTTCTGAGTTTCTAACTTGTAAAAGTATTTTCATTCTTTGCATATGTTTGCTCCTTCCTCACTTGCATTGGTCATAAGATATGTTGATACAAACTCTCCTAGTCTTGGAGAGATATATGAGACATTTGATAGCATGTTTGGACAAATGAAGCAATCCTTTCATAATAGGGACCCTAATTTGGGATTTTATGAGGAGCATATAAGGCCTACTGTAACACAGTGGTGGAACACTATGAACACCTCACTTAATGTGGTAGTACTGTAAATCCCAAATGATATGCAACAAGGCCTAGGAGAGTGCCTCCATTTGATAGTGAAGATGTGAAAGAAGAGCTCATGAAGGCCCTTTGAAAGATGTATACCAATGAGGAGTCTACCTTGCTTAGAATATAGTGACTAGCCTTTGTCAATCTTTGTGGTCCAAAATTCAACAAACCAAAAATGAGGATGGATAGAGTTACATTAGCTCAAGCCAACTGCAATTGGTCGACATATAATTTAATCGAGTCAAGCAAGAAAAATAGCCTTCCCTATTAATAATCGAAGAAGATAGCGGCCATGTATAGTGTTGCGTCTTCAAGATGGACAAGCTCCTAAGTATTGTTAGACTCCAACCACACATTAACATGTTTATCCCAAAGATGCCACACAAGTTGATGAGGAAGCATTGGAGGGATTAGTTGGGGTTCCATTGGATGAGGCAGCCCCTCATAGCGGGAATGACTCAGACCTAGACTCCAATTTTGATGCAATGTTACCAGACGTTGATTAGGGACACCTGCAATATTTTCTATATTTTTGTCATTTTGTAGTGAAACTTGCAACCTTTGGGCGTTTTTTAATGTCCCTTATATTATGTCCATCTATATATATATTCACTTTATGGATTAATGGATTACTTTAAACATTTCAGTACATTATTATTATTCACAAATTAATATTAAAAATTATTATACACAAATTATTTATTAATATGTGCATCACAAATTATTATTAATAGAATTATTCAGAATTTATTAATACGTGCATTACTTATATCAAAATTTGTTTATTAAGAAAGCACCGATCAAATTACCAATGCATTAGGCTGTGTTTAAGAATAACAAATTTTAATCAGAAAAGGCACGACTCAAGTGGGAGTCATATTCTTTAGGAAGGGTCATAGCCAGTCAAAGAAATCAAATACCTTTGACCACCTTCCTCCAAACAAGACACACACGGAAGAATAAGAGAAAAGAGAATACGGAGGGAAAAAGAGAATAAGAGGAGTATACGGGAAGGATTGGAAAAGGAGAATACGAAGGGAAAAAGAGAATAAGAGGAGTATATGGGAAGAATTAAGTGATATCAGCAGCACCTTGTCTGGTAATCATTACGGGTATGGGGAATATTGACAATATATCATGCTGCTATTAAAATAGTTTAACTTCACTAATACAACCATTAGTTTGGATATAATTTAATATTGTTAATGCAATTAAATACAATTAAAACTAATGATACAATTTGATATTATCATTAATACAACTGAAACAACAGTCATTGACAATCAATTCTAAATTCATACAAGAGACATAAGAATATAAAAACCTCGATGTACTACTTAATTAAGGAAAGACATCAGCAGTCACTGCCTGAGAAATACGTACAGTATAAATATGGGAATATAATATGATGCTATTAATATAATATGATATTATTAATACAATAGGCTGCTATTAATATAATATAATATTGTTAATACAATAAGCTGCTGTTAATATAATAATATTGTTTTGATTAAGTAAAAGCAGGTTTTTGAAAGGAACCCGAACCTTTTACAAAGCAGGATATATAAAAACATAATATATGAGTTGATTTAACAACTCAACTTCCTACTCAACTCATATATTTAGTTTTTATATGAGTTGTTAATATAATAATATTGTTAATACAATATGATGCTGATAATATAATATAATATTGTTAATTCAATGTAATTAATATGACATAAGAGGGGAATGTTAAATATTGTTAATATAATAAAACATAATGATGTATAATTTGTATATTTTATCATTATTTGCAATTGTGATAGAAGGAAGAGACACAATAGGGGGAACGGTGAGAGATTCCTCACTAGGCACAATGCCTCGTAAAGATGGTCAAGGACCATTGGTTAAGAACCACAGGGCCACCCCATGATGATGGTTAAGGACCACATGAGGCCAAGGAGGATAAGGTCCTAACCTTGGGCCTAGGGTTGAGGGTCAAAGGCACCCTATTGTAGCTTCCCTATTATCTCCACAAGGATCAATTGTTGAAGTGGATCAATCATAAGAGATGAGAGGTTGATATGATGGAGGGGAAAAGTGTCAAGCCCTCACTAGGTATACCACCTCATGATGATGGTTGAGTACCATCGGTTAAGGACCACATGAGGCCACAGAGGATAAGCTCTTGATGTTGGGCCTAGAGTAGAGGATACTTGGGGCACCTCATCATGTCTTCCAACCCTCATTATGGTTGAGTTTCAATGAAATTGTTGATATTGGTTTATGCATATCCTAACCCTAGAATTGGATGTATTTCATGAGTTATATCTGCATTATTGTCTAATCTAATTGCAGGTTTTGAAAAATAGGTTTATCTTATCTTATTCTTAAATGAAAATTATTTTCCCAATTATGCTTGCCCTTGTTTCACTCTGGATTTGTGAATTTAGGGTAAAATAGAAGGTGATCCCAAATAGGGGACATTACACATTTTGTTGTAATTTTATGTAATGTGCATGCACATTGACAATGAAAGCAATTAAATTTTGTTAATTTGTTTGTCAACTCTCATGTGAAATCCCAACTCAACTCTAATGCTTTGTGTTAGGTTCTATGATGTATAAGAAGAATGTCTTATCAATGTTATTGTTGGGAATTAGTATTCACACAGGTAGTAAAATTCCATCATAGGATGCATAAATAATTAAGCATAAAATGTTTAGGGGGTGTTGATATATGTGTTGTAAATAAGTGTCATATTAATATTAGGTTGTTGTGAAACAGCTTAACTATTATTAGTCACATGGTTTGTTAATAGGTTAGTACATAGGTTGTACGCACTTGGTTGTAGGAAGTTGAGTTGTTAAATCAACTCATATATTTAGTAGAGTTGTTATAGGAGGTTTCCTATAAAATAGGATTTTGGAATCCTGTACGTATGTAATGATTTTGAATGAAAACAAAGTAGCAGCACGTATATCCAGTTTATGATTATTTTGGCTACCTATCTCTGCCCATATTTTCAATATGGTATCAGAGTGGGCATCAGCTTTGATCTATTTTTGAGTGAAAGTATTTTTGGCATCAAATATTTAAATATTCATCAACAGCCGAGCGTCATTACATTTAATCGAAGGGGTATGCATGCTTTGACCGAGTCTGTATTTCTCCTTCCCATAGCAATACCAGTCTGTTCAAAGGATCACAGCAGTTTCATAGTCTCATATTTGACAGTGATGTAATATTGGAGGCGGTTTGCTTTAGTTTCAAGAGCATTGTATTGTTTCACAGTCCAATTTGAGCTCTTCCACCAATCCATTGCCTGCCCTGTAGCAGTGATCATGATGAATCATTCTTTGTTTGATTGCTGACTTGTAGCAGCATCCTAACTGGTGACTTAAAGATTGTTATAAGGAAAAATTTGTTTCATAGCGCATGAAATTATTGTCATCACACGTTGTAAATGATGTTCAATTTACATTCAATATGCAAGTTATATTCTATTGACTAATTTTATTATTTCCTTAATGTATATATCTGACTATCTTCTTGTTTGTGGCAGGTGAGAGGAGCATTTTATATTTTCTATGTCCTATCTCACGAATGCCACTCAATATAAGTATGTAACAAATGAGGCACGGTCAAGCAATGCCTATGACCGATCAAGACATTACTTGATCGTGGCTCTTTGTTTATACTAAACAGATGTATGTTCCACGTTAATGCCAATCGGTGGGAGTAGTATTACAACCGATGTTTATCGGTGTTGGCTTAATGCTAACAGCCGATAGTTATCGGTGTGTTAGCCTTAACAACCGATGACTATCGGTGTAGACTAACACACCAATAACTATCGGTGATGTTATATTGCCACCCGATATATCATATGCAACCCGATAATATATGCAGCCCGATATATTATATGCAACCCGATATTTAATCGGTGTTTTCATTAATCATTTATTTAATATTATTTATGTTAATCGATATATATCTAAATACAAGATTTAATAGATCGATGAACATAACCAAAACATATAGTATGATTATCAATAGGTTGTTTATATGCAAATGTAGAATGGCTTTTAAAGAGGAATTAATTGCTTGAAGGTTTTATCATAGTTTTCGATATGATAAATGATTGAATGAGAGACTTCATTTTATCAATCTCTCATTCAATCATTTATCTTACCGAAGCTATCATGCATTAACACTCCCTCTTAGCTAGGTAGGATGAATGTAGACAATATATTCAAGCATCACAATTCAATTGATAGTGATCATTTTAGACATTCATGGGAAATCATACCACCTAGTCATATGGTATGAAGTATCACCTAAACACATGATACTAAAGTACATCACATCAATCTTGTGATTTACAGAATATCACCTAAGCATGTGATATCAGTATTGCCTACACACGCAATACTTAAGGATAATCATATGAGAAGGATTAATTTCTCACCTTATCCAAGTTGTGATATGTGCACTAACACTTTATACAAATGTTTTATCACAACACAATCATGGCACATCCATGACACACCAGAAATCCAACATGATAACTGGTTTGGACATTACAAGATCGTCACCTTATAATGTCCCCATACAAGTGTTCACTATCTTGAGAAATCGTCACCTCTTAGATGTGAACCCAGGGGATAGAATCCAAAAATTGTCCTAACATGACAAAGAGGTTTACACATTAAACATCTTATAGGTATGCAAAGATAGATTACAAAGCAAATTACCTTTCTATCATACCTAAGCCTTTTCTGAAGGTGATCAACCTTTACTCTGGCAAGGGGTTTGGTCAGAATGTCTGCAGTTTGATCTCTTGTACAAACATATTCCAGTCGGATTGCATTCCTTTCTACCACATCTCGCACATAGTGGTATGGAATCTCAATATGCTTGGATTTGTCATGAAATACTGGGTTTACTAAGAGTTTTATGCAGCTCTGGTTGTCACAGTGTATAACAGTGGGTTTCATAGGTTCTCAAAATAACCCCACAAGCAACTTCCTAAACCATACTGCCTCTCGGGCAGCCATAGAAGCTGTAATGTATTCTGCCTCGGTGGAACTTTGAGCTACAGAAGACTGCTTCCTGCTGATCCAAGATATCATAGCTGAACCTAGACTGAAGCAACACCCGGAAGTGCTTTTCCTATCTGTCACACTTCCAGCCCAATCTGAATCTGTGAATCCATGTAGGTCTATATTAACCTTCTCGTATTTGAGACCAAGGTTTAGAGTACCTTGTAGGTACCTCATAATGTGTTTCACTACAACCAGGTTTATCTCCTTCGGTTCACACATAAACTGACTTAGAGCATTAACTGCATAATAGATATCTGGTCTTGTATTTACCAGGTACATCAGGGACCCAATCATCTGTCTGTATTGAGTAGGATCAGTGGGTTGTGACTCTGTTGCTGCTTCTTTAAGTTTATGTAAGTTGGTTTCCATAGGAGAGGTCATGTGTCTACAATTTAGCATTTTGAATCTCTTCAAAATATCCAAGGTGTACTTTCCTTGGTTTAGTATAATGTTGTCAGAATTTTGCCATACTTCCAATCCTAGGAAGTAATGAAGGAGTCCTAAGTCCTTCATATCAAATTCTTTGGATAGATCATTCTTGCATTGATCTATAAGATGATCATTTCCTGTGATTATTAAGTCATCAACATATAAAATCAACATTAGCATATCACCTTTATTTCTTTTGTAGTAGAGGTTAGGATATGCATCATTTTTAGAGAAGCCTAGTCCTGAGAGATAGGTGTCAATTCTTTCATACCAGGCCCTGGGAGCCTGTTTAAGCCCATAGAGAGCTTTCTTGAGTCTGCACACATGAGACTCTACATCATAAATTTCAAACCCTTCAGGTTGCTCTAGGTAGACTTCTTTTGAGATCTCACCATTTAGAAATGTTGTCTTAACATCCATTTGGTGTACCTTCCATCCTTTTGCTACTGCAATGGCTAATACAACTCTTACTGATGTATACCTGGCAACAGGTGCAAAGGTTTCTTCATAGTCTATTCCCTCCCTTTGTGAGAAGCCTCTGGCTACAAATCTGGCCTTGTGTTTCTCAATGCTGTCGTCTGCAGCATGTTTGATTTTGAATAACCATTTAGATGAAACCACAGATTTCTTGGTTGGCCTAGGAACAATCTCCCAAACATCATTTTTCATAACGGATTGATACTCTTCAGACATGGCATCCTTCCATACTTGATGTTCAAGTGCATCTGATACATTGTTTGGCTCAACGTTAGAGAGGTCATTCATAAGGGCAACATAGCTAGTAAATTTATTAGGCTTTTTACTTTCTCTGAAGATTCCTAAGGGAGCAGCAAACTTCTGAGCTTCTTCTACAGTTTTGGTGGCCCATAGTGGTCTTTTCTTGAGGTTTTCTCTAGGTGGATATAGAGTTTCACTCACAGTTTCCTCAGGATTCTCCCTCTGAAGCTCAGGAGTAGGATCTCTATCTAAGCTAGGGTTGGGAATATAGACTTCAAGATCTAGAGAGCTTTGGGCTCTTTTGAAGGCTAGGTTTTCTTCAAATATCACATCCCTACTTAGTTCAATATTCTTTTGACCAGGTATGTATATCCTGTAGGCTTTGGAGGTTTCACTGTATCCTACAAAGATTCCCCTTTTTCCAGAGGGCTCTAATTTTAATCTTTTCTCCTTAGGTACATGAATATAGACAGGGCATCCAAAAATCCTAAGGTGGCTTATATCTGGTTTTGATTTAGTAAAGACTTCCTCAGGAATCTTGTCTTCAAGATGAGAGTGGGGACATCGGTTTTGAATATATACTGCAGTGCTAGTTGCTTCTGCCCAAAGATTGATATTTAGATTCTGATCAAGAATCATAGCTTTGGCAGCTTCAACGATTGTCCTATTTTTCCTTTCTGCTATCCCATTTTGTTGAGGGTTGTAAGGTATTGTTAACTCCCTCTTAATCCTTGAATTTTTACAGAACTCTTTAAACAATTCTAATGTGTATTCCCCCCCATTATCAGTTCTTAGGGTTTTAATTTTGTTTCCCAAGTAGTTCTCTGTTAGTGATTTGAATTCTTCAAACCTATTAAGGATCTCTTCTGATTCTTTACATTTCAGAAAGTAGATCCAAGTTTTCCTAGAGTAGTCATCAACAAATATTACATAATACAGAAATCCCCCCAATGAATTTAGAGACATAGGTCCACATACATCAGAATGAACTAACTCTAAAATTTTACTTGTTTTCCTACTACTATTCTGAAAAGCACCCTTAGTATTTTTACCTAGGGCACATCCTGTGCATGCCCCTGAATGATATTGCTTTAGCTTAGGTAGACCTGTGACAAGGTCTCCCATTGATGATAAAGCTCTAAAATTTAGGTGGCCTAGTCTTCTATGCCATATTTCATTGGCATTTGTAGTTTCATGAATTAGGGCTAAGTTAGGCTCTGTGCATAGCTCATATAAGTAGCCTTGTCTTTGACCAATTGTATTAGCTTTCTTGATAGATGAGTTCTTTGGCCAAGCCAACACTTTGTTGTCCATGAAGGTCACTCTGTATCCATTGTCCTCTAGTGCTGATATTGAGACAAGATTCCTCTTAATGCCTGGACATATAGCACTCCTCTAAGTTGTAATGATACACCTGACTTTAGTTTGATGGTGCAGTTTCCAACTCCTTTGACAGGGTGTGTGGAGTCATCTCCGATGGTTACCTCTTCATCATTCTCCTCTTTCATGGAGTCTAGTACTTCTCTAAATCCTGTGATGTGTCTGGATGAGCCACTGTCGATCACCCAAGAGTTCACTTTGTTTGATGCGTGATTTGTGAGTGCTGAATAAAGTACATACTTCTCGGAGTCCTCTTCCCTTTTCGATTTTCCCGTTTTGGCAAATGTGGCTTGTTTAGCTCTTTCTGGAAATTTGGCAACATAGTGCCCAAATTTGTCACATCTATAACACTGAATTTGAGAGAGGTCCTCCTTGAAAGATTTCGTGCTGTGACGACCTTTTCTCTTCCTGAATTGCTTCTTCTTGCCCTTTCTGTCTGAGTTCGTAGTTAGAACTTGAAGGTCTTCATCTATATTCTTTTGTTTGATTCCTTTCTTATTTTGCCTTGATTCCTCTTGGAGACAGTCAGCCTTTAGCCTATCGAATTTTGGAAAGTTATCCCTTGCACTGATGCCTTGGACGAACGTTTCCCAGATACTAGGCAACCCATCTAAAGCAATGAGGGTTAATTCTTTGCTTTGGATCTCATATCCAAGAGTTGCTAGTTCATCCCTTAAGGTAGATATCCGCATGAAGTAGGCATCGACTGATTCTCCTTTTATCATGGTTATATGATTTATCTCTCTTTTTAGAGCCAAGGTTCTACTGGCATTGGATATCTCAAAAGCGTCTTCAAGTGCTTTGAACATGTTGAAGGCTGTTTCGTGTTTCTTTATAATGGGCATAATATTGTTCCTTACCCCATCAACTGTTATTTTGATAGCCTTATCATTTCCTTCTCTCCAAATTGCTTGATCAGGTTCAGTCTCAGGTTCTTTAGTTTCATTCTTTACAAATGATTCAACTTTGTTATCTTTTAGAATCATTTGAATTCTGAATTTCCATGCGGAGAAGTCGTCTCCTCCTGCAAGCCTGTCTTCAAATCTGATAGCATTGGCCATTGATAGGATTGTGATGTTGAATATATACTTGATTTGAATTTTACGTAAAATTGAACAGCCTCAGGTTCGATTTAACTGTAGCTCAGATACCATGTAAATGATGTTCAATTTACATTCAATATGCAAGTTATATTCTATTGACTAATTTTATTATTTCCTTAATGTATATATCTGACTATCTTCTTGTTTGTGGCAGGTGAGAGGAGCATTTTATATTTTCTATGTCCTATCTCACGAATGCCACTCAATATAAGTATGTAACAAATGAGGCACGGTCAAGCAATGCCTTGATCGGTCATGACCGATCAAGACATTACTTGATCGTGGCTCTTTGTTTATACTAAACAAATGTATGTTCCACGTTAATGCCAATCGGTGTGAGTAGTATTACAACCGATGTCTATCGGTGTTGGCTTAATGCTAACAGCCGATAGTTATCGATGTGTTAGCCTTAACAACCGATGACTATCGGTGTAGACTAACACACCGATAACTATCGGTGATGTTATATTGCCACTTGATATATCATATGCAACCCGATAATATATGCAGCCCGATATATTATATGCAACCCGATATTTAATTGGTGTTTTCATTAATCATTTATTTAATATTATTTATGTTAATCGATATATATCTAAATACAAGATTTGATAGATCGATGAACATAACCAAAATATATAGTATGATTATCAATAGGTTGTTTATATGCAAATGTAGAATGGCTATTAAAGAGGAATTAATTGCTTGAAGGTTTTATCATAGTTTTCAATATGATAAATGATTGAATGAGAGACTTCATTTTATCTCTCATTCAATCATTTATCTTACCGAAGCTATCATGCGTTAACACACGTTACCTCTAGATCCTCATTGGAGGCAGGCGCTTTTATATGTTGCTTGAACGACAACGTTTCCATTGCTTCACATGATTTGCATCATATTCTTTGTTGGCGGATCGTGGTTCGTGCTTACTGATCTGAGCACTGAGAGGGATCTGCATTGGCATGTGATCGGTTGTTGATCAAGCTTTGAGTGAACTGGTTATTGCGGACTCTCCTTGTTTGGCTGGTCCCTTGCAATGTATTGTCACACCGTAATGTTGGTAAATGCGATGGCTTGGGTTCGAACTCAAAGTTTGTTTTCCTAGTACCATAGGAGATATTTTATATCTTAGAATATTGGGTTTTCTTTGTCATTTGGTTTTATAAAAATTATTTGTTTACATAGTATTTTTTAAGAATTTTAATGTACTATGAGTCTTAATGTCAAGGTGCATTTTCGGTGGAACCCGAGAACTTCAAAATTATTTAGATTTGGGGAGAGTCAAAAGGCTTTGTTTTAATGGAGAAAAATAGTATATTGATAGAAAAGTTTGAAGGTTCAAAAGTTCACACATGGCAAATTAAATTACAATTGATCCTTATTGAAAAGGATCTGTGGGATATAGTAAGTGGTGCAGTAACAAGGCCGGCTGATCCTGATGAAAGCACAAAGTGGACTACAAAGGATTGAAGAGCAATATCTTTGATTGGTCTTGCACTTTCAGATGCATACCTCCACCACATTGACTTATCAAAGACCTCAAAGGAAGTGTGAAAGAATTTGAATGCTTTGTTTGGATCAAAAGCATCAAGTGCAAAAATGGGCTTAAAGCAGAAATTGTTTGGGCTGAAAATGATGGAAGGGGACAACATTGTGCAACATATCAGCAAGTTTCGTTCCCTATTGAATCAACTAGCTAGGATAAAGGCTAAAGTTGATGATGATGATTCAAAAGCTATTTTGTTAAATAGCATGCCTCCTAGTTATGGAAACATTGTTTTCACATTAAACAAAGTAGATACTACCGCAGAGGAAATAATATCTACTTTGATTGATGAAGGAGCCAAGAAAACTGACTTAGATATAGAGGAAACTGCAATGTATGGTAAAAATAAGTCTAACCATTCCTCCAAATCTCGTTCTTCCGCACCAAAGGAAAATCATCCCTTCAAGAATAGAATTGTGTATTATTATTGCAAGAAGAAGGGACACATTGTTATGAATACAAATAAGCATTGGCTGCAGATGATGATGAAGAATGCCTTCATGGGATGGCTACTGAAGACCCTCCACACGAAGATAGTGAGGAGGAATATGTTCTCTAAATCAAATTAACTAGAGGATGGAGGCACCGGAGGCTGGAGGAAATTCAACAACCTCTCAACAATCACTAGCAACGAGGTCGTGAAATTGTATTAGTGACAAAATTATTTGTGCAAAAATGACTAAAGCCAAGATCGGTTTCCAGGTGGCAGTGGCAACCATCTCATGTCATTTGTGATTAGAGTGGCAATGATCTCAAATGGTGGCTGCATATGCGACAACAAAACTTGGTTCTCAAGCTTTGTAAGTTGTGGATGGATATGTTTGTCCCCATTCATAAGATGATGTAAGTGGTTGGATGTGTTTGTCCCCAATCACAATTGTTGGTTGTTTCTGAATGGATGTGTTTGTCCCCATTCACTAGATGATTGGACGTGTTTGTCCCTAGTCCCAAGAGTTGGTGATTATGATTGGATGTGTCCCCAATCACAATTGTTGTGAGCAGAAGTGTATGTCCCTGTTCATGACCTTGTTTTTGGGTAGATGTGTTTGTCCCTATCCAAAATTGATGTAAGACCTTGGATAGATGTGTTAGTCCCTATCCTTGGATCCATGGGTAAATGTGTTTGTCCCTATCCTTGGATGAAAGTACTAAGCATAGTGAGGCTAGTTCCACTATTGCTCGACATGAGTAGATGTGTCTGTCCCTACTCTTATCTTATAGTGCTTGGTGAGCTACTGTGTGTGGTCATCAAGTATTGAGATGTACTCTCACCCCATGTTCACACTAAGGGGGGTATTGGGAATTAGTATTCACATAGGTAGTAATATTGCATCATAGGATGTATGAATAATTAAGCATAAAATGTTTACGGGGGTGTTGATATGTGTTGTAAATAAGTGTCAAATTAATATCAAGTTGTTGAGAAACAACTTAATATTATTAGTCACATGGTTTGTTAATAGGTTAGTATATTGGTTGTACGCACTTGGTTGTAGGAAGTTGGGTTGTTAAATCAACTCATATGTTTAGTAGAGTTGTTATAGGAGGTTTCCTATAAAATAGGATTTTGGAATCCTATAAGTATGTAATGATTTTGAATGAAAACAAAGTAGTAGCACGTATATCTAGTTTATGATTATTTTGGCTTGTTATCTCTGCCCATATTTTTAATAGTTATTATATAAATAGTTGAAATTTTCCTTACTTTTTTTAGCCATCCCTTGCTGTCCCCTAAAGAATGGCCTCCCAAAAAATCCATCCCAGAAATGCATTCCTCTATCATGGAAACTTAGTAAAACTTAGTCTTGAGCTAATCCCTCTCAGCTAAAAGAAATTATCAACCAAGCTATGACGACAAGGATTAGATTCAAGAGTGTGAATGCCAGCAGCATGATTCTTCATTGTGGTATAAGAAAAAAATTAAAAGTCGTGTATAGAAGGGAACAATAGGAAATATTGATTGGAGTTAAAGTCAATCATAAAAAATAGCAAGTGCCATTGTGAAGCCCTCCTATATAAGTGTACATGTCTTGCAATGAACATACCACATAGAAAACTGGATGACTCTTTATACCAGAAAGAAGTGTGCTACCACCAACAGTACAATGGTTGCTCCAGAAGTGCTTTAATGTAGAGTTTATACAGATGATGGGTCAATGATGTGACCATCCTCTAGGACATTCCAATATATTATGTCATAAAGCCCAAATACATAGAAATGTCAGACTCTACAAAGACGACTTCTTAATGTATACTATGCCATTGCATTCGTATTTTTAATTCCATATATATAAATGATGAAATAAATGCCTCGCTTAAGTCAAGAACGATGTCAAATGCTAACTTATATCTCATTATACATCAACCATTCTATACTACATGCTGGCCTATGAAATACTCTATAGCTCTATAAAATGTCTAATCAAGAAATTGGTGGTGTGCTTCCATCTAATGTCATAAAACAGGAAAGCAAAAAACTTCTTAAATAAAGATGTAATTTTTTGGATGCTTCTTAAACTAAATAACCTGGGGAAGCGTCCCCAGCCTGAAAAACCCTCATCCCAGTCCCAGGGACGTTTCAGGAACTTGGGGATGGCCAGGGGATGTTTCCCCCCGTCCCCAAAATGTGGGATTTTGTTGGGGACATCCCGGAAACGGGGGGACATTTGCCCCAGGCGTGGGGGACATCTGTACGTCCAGAGGATGGAGTGGGATGGCTAGGACGTCCCCAATCCATCCCGGGGATGGTCAGACGTCCCCCATGGCTGGGGCTGGTTAAAAAGGTTAAAAAAATGTCATATTTTTAATAAATAAATTTCCTAACGTGGACCCCAAATTATTTACCCTAAATTGTTCCAATTATTAAAAATTTAGAAGGCACCAATATTAAATTATTAATATAAGTCTTGACTATGCGATAATTCATAATATTGTTGCCTTATATTAAAATTTAATATAATCTGAGGATCAAGACTGATAAATTATTGAACGCAACAATAAATATTTATGTTTCATATCAAACCATATTTCATGTTTGACTATATGATATATTTAAAAGTTTAAAAGGGAACGAGATAAATATTTCATCTCTTACCATATGATATTCATATAGTTAAAAGGGAAGTATATGCCATACCGGCAATAAAAACAATTATTTCCCGCAATAATTGTTTAAGCAGAGTGATCAGATTTTCAGCAAATCAAACAAGTGCTGGCATATTGACAATGAATTTTCAATTATGAATGCATATTCAGTATTGACAATGAATTCTGAATTATGAATGCATATTGAGTATTGACAATGAATTCTGAACACAAATGTGGTATTTTAAGGTTCTATAATGTACATATAGCTGCTTTATCAATGTTTTCATATGAATATAATGTATATATACATGCTTTATCTAATTTTCATATGAAAATTTAAATTTTCCTATATTTTAAATTTTCTCTATATTTTATATAGCCATCCCTTTTGTCGTCCCCCCGCCATCCCTTTTGTCTTCCCCCCGCCATCCCCAAAATTGGCAAAAAAAATTGCCGTCCCAGAAACTCATCCTGCCGTCCCCATCCTGGAAACTCGAGGTAACATAGTTCTTAAACATTTTAATTTCTTTTTGGAGAACCCCCAAAAATATATGCCTTGAAATAATCCCTCTAACTAGGATGATAATAAATCAATAATGTTCCCTTCCATTTATCATTAAAGATTCAAATTGATACATGTATCCTAGCCTTGGAGTAGATAAGACGGTCGTTAATGTATATATGATGAGAGCGAATACAAGCTGACCCAATATGCCTCAGCACAAGTACGTAACCAACAAACATACCACCAACAATGAAGTGTTTATTATAACCTACGGGGGAAGTGACATAAGAAGAGTTTGAACATTGAACTAATATGCCTGTACACAAGTACATAAACAACAAAAATACCACTGACACTCAAGTGCTTATAATAAGTTATGGTGGAAGTGCCATAAAGAGAGTTTAACATTCCTGTAAATTAAAAATAATGTGTCTATAAGTAAATTGGTATTAAGCAAGCAGCTATAAACATTTATTTTCACTCACTAATTCATAGAATTAATAGTTATGTAGCAACAATTTTATCTAAGACCAGTCACTCTAGACAACATATGGCCAGTTCCTCTGTAAAGAGAAAAAATTGGTAGACTCTGTTGATCTCCTTGTCATTGATGTCAACATATGTGCGGCTTGCTTGCTGCCACATGGTTTGAAGTGCAGTCTCTGCTGTTTTCATGTTATGCAGATGTGTCAGTGGATGTCAAGGCTGCCACTTGTCTTCATAAATCGGTTGGCTCTGTTTTGTAACTGTTTCTTTTTGTCTTTGGCAGTTTACTGACATAGACAGAATTTTTGGTTGATCATGTTTTGTGTGTGCAGAAGCAGTTTCATATTCTCTGTTTTTTTTTTTAAATTGTGAATATTGACGAGACGAATGTTTTTGACAGTTCTTTCTGGGTTGTAAAGTAGAATAACACGCAGAGTTTTTTCTTGAAGAATAACACGCAGATTTTTTGTTACTAATTTTCATGAAGATGATATACAGATATACACATGCAAGAATATCAGATGGCTAGGCGACTAATTCAAAACTCATGTTCTGAAATTTTGTTCAATCTGTACTGAAGATATCATAGGTGACTTCAATGTAATTTTCAAAAGTTTTGGAAGAGAAAGGGTGTTTGTGAAACATTCCTCTCAGTTTTACAAGAAATTTACAGTCTGATATATATGTTGAAGTCTGAAGTCTGAGAGGCTATAAGTTCAATTTTTATTTCTTCTTTTAAGAGATTGGAGCCTTTGTGTCTTTGTTAAAGTTGGAGCTCTTTATGAGGTCGGTGCCTCTTTTGTTCTGAGGTGGAGCTCTTAATGAGGTCGGTGCCTCTTTTGTTCTGAAATCCTATGGAAAAATCAATCCACTAGCCACAAGATCACCCCAGATATGGTCTTTAACTCTGAACTCAGAAAATAGGGCTCTTACAGATAATTCATTAGTTGCTCATTTACTAGAAAACCATTGTTAGGAAGATTGCATCATAGAATGCATAAAATAATTATTTGTTAGGTTTGTTATAGTTTGTTAAATAGGTTATTATAATAGTGGTATGAATATGTTTGTATTGAGTTGTTAAAATAACATAATATATTTAGGAAAGTTATTTGTGAAGTTTCCTAAAAAATAGGATATGAGAATCCTATAAATGCGTGATGGATTTGACTGAAAAGTATGAAACATGTATTATCTTGTCTTTAATTTTTTGCAGCTTATTTTTTCTTTTCTCAAATTTTTTGTACCTGCAACGTAGAGAGAAATGTTTGTCGGTGAGAAGAGAACAAGTCAAGCTGTCTGCTCAACTGTGTGGAAAAGATGACGGAGTGATCCTATTATATTCAACAATGACCAAATAAATAATGAGAAGAGGGATTAATACGCGCATGAGAGCACTGGCGATAGAGGTTTTGGATCCATCAATGATAGAGTGAAGGCATATCCAAGAAATCGTGTGAAGATCATAATTCTCATCATGCAACTCTTGTAGCTTAACAAATTCGTTTGAATCACCTTGACAACGGCGGCTGTTAAATGAGTTTATGATTGCCACCATGGAAAATTCGCCATTTTCAGTTACTTTTTACAGGTAGCTTGTGTGATTTCTTGGCTTCAAGGTGGCCTTTTTGTGGACACGGCAAAGACATCAAATTGGTCTCCACAACAATTCTGCCCAACTTTTGTGCAGAGGATATGTTTTTGACATGGAATAATGTACCACCACTCGTATTGAACATCATCTGGCATCGTGTGTAATAGATAAATGGGGTGTAGCTCAAAAAAAATTTACAAAATCAGCATCTTGACACCGTATGATCAAGTCCAATAATAATGTTGTTGCTTTCAAAGTTAGTGGAAATAGTGTGAAATAACTTTGCTGAGCCCCTAAAGGAGGTAGTGTAGCGCCGCAAGAGAGATTATAGAAAATATGCATGAAGGTACGAACATTAAATCAATTGTCAATAGTCGTAATGGTAGATGAAGGTACAACCATTAAAAATTCAGGTTATGACTCCTACAAACCAAGGTGATTGTGGTGACCATTGCTAGTTCAAGTGTATATTTTTAACCTGCAGTGATGAAGCATTAGTTGTGCAGAATATTGATCTCTTGCCATATTGTGAGGCCTATCTCTTACCTTTTAAGGTGTGTTTTCATGTTGTTTACATTTCATCAAATCCTACTTGTATATATTGAGATTTCATAGAGATTCTCTATAGTAGGTAAAGTGACAAGTCAAATGAAGTTACTAGAATAAAGTCAAGTTCTCTTATTTTTTTAATAGGGTTCATTTTCAAAATCATTAATTGTCATGTCAAATTTGTAAAAGTGTTGATTATCTCAAGGTGCATTATCAATGGAACCCAACACCTTCAATATTATTTAAATTACAGGGGGGTAAAATGGTGTGTGCTTTAATGGAGAAGAACAGCACATTGATAAAGAAATTTGAAGGTTCAAAGTCCCATATGGCAAATCAAGTTACAGTTGATCCTTATTGAAAAGGATCTATGGGATGTGATAAGTGGAGCAACAAGCCCAATTGATGATTATGGAAGCACAAAAAGGATTGTAAAGGATCGAAGAGCAATAGTTTTGATTGGTTTGGGACTTTCAGATGCATACTCCACTATATTAACTTATCGAATACCTCAAAGAAAGTGTGGGATGATTTGAATGATTTGCTTGGATCAAAAGCATCATGAGCAAAGATGGGCTTACAGCAGAAATTGTTCAGGCTGAAAATATGGAGGGCAACAATATTGTTCAATATATCAATAAGTTTCATTCCCAAATGAGTCAACTAGTTGATATAAAAGCTAGCATAGATGATGATGATGCAAAAGCTATTTCGTTAAATAGCATGCCTCCTAGATACGGTAATATCATGTTCACATTCAACAAAGTAGATGCTACCCTAGAAGATATAATAATTACTTTAATTGCTTAAGGAGATAACAAAATTGACAAAACTATAGAAGAAACTGCAATGTTTGGAAAAAACAGGCCTAAATATATTAGAATATTTAATTATATTTTAGTCACCTATATTTAGTTCCTTGTTTAATGGTCATTTAGCTTTTTAGTTAATTAGCTTTTAAGCTTTATTTAGCATTTAGCTTTTTCTTTTTAATTAATTAGCTTTTAAGCTTAATTTAGCTTTTAGCTCTTTAATCTTTTACTTTAACGTTATGTTCTAATTATAGAACATCGTCTTGTAAACTCTATATATACGTGTGTATATCGTTCAATGTAATCATCCGATTATTGAATCATTCATTCAATTTATTTTTCATGGTATTAGAGCGGGTCGATGGGATTCTTTAAAGTTTGGCGAATTTTTTAATAAAAATTCATGCCCTTTTTTAATAAAAATTCATGCCCTTCGTGGGCGAATTTCTTTGTGTTGGGCAGCAGTTCATGTTTTTTTTAGCATTCTGGAGATTTTCAGGCCTGCAACTTAGAGTTTTTTTTGCAGATTGAAAATTTTTATGGGTGCATCGTTTTCCGTGCCTTGATTTTTGAGCCGTCGGATCTGCATTCTGTTTTCAAATTCTTGGTGGGTTTTTCGAGATCTTTTCTAGGTTGGACTCAGATTTTTCTGAGTGCCTCGTTTTCCATGCCAACAAATTTGCCTTGGAATTTACAAACAGTTCACAATTTCTGCTATTTTTGTGGACGTTGGGATTTTTGCTGTTTTTTTGGCACCATTTATGCTGTTTTAAGTTTGCAGAAAATTTTAATTTCTGGGTTTCTTCCAAACCTTGAAATTTGCACCTTGGAATTAGTGCCAGAATTCTCCTCCAGGGTTTCAGACTTTTTGTGCAGCTGCTTCTATTCTGATTTTTGAATTAGATTCTTCTGTCTCATGCTTTCACTAGGTTGACCTCGTTCAACCTCCATTTTTGTGATGGCATCTTTGACTAACATCATGTTGGAACACAGACAGAAGTTCAACAACTGTCACGACACCTGGAAACAGTGCATGTTCACAGTATCTGAATATCGTTGCCTTGATCAGATTGATTTAGGCCAAACCTTGTCTTACAGGTCCCAGGGTTTTCACGATTTTTTCCTGAAAAATTGTCTGTCGGTTTTCTGATTTTTTCCACAAAAAATCATGGGAGGGTTTTCACAATTTTTTCCTCAAAAATTGTTCGCAGGGTTTATAATTTTCCCTTAAAAATTATCTCATCTGTAATCCGCGATATTCGCGTAAGATTTTAGTTATCTAGGTTTTACTGGTTTTTTTCACAAAAACGATGATTTGTAACCTCAGATTTCTTGGTTTTTCGATTTTCTCCTCAAAATCGTAAATTCTCTTTTCAAGGGTTCCTATTTCAAGGTTTGACGGTTTTTTCCTCAAAATCGTGCTTTGTTGCAGTTAGTTTGGGTCGCACCTGCCAGGGCGAACATCTGCAACCGTGGTATCTTGCAGTCAATTTTGGAGTTGATACTCTTCTGCAAAAGGTTTTGCCCATTTTCCTCAAAATCATGGTTTCAATTTTCAGTTTGGTTACCCAACGTTAGGTTGGATGGATTCTAGTATTCTTGGTCATTAACACTTTTCAGATCTAGGGAGGGTCTCCACTGCAGCAGAGTGTTCTTTTCATTTGTGATCAAAAGACCTGCAATGTCTTTTGTAGGGTAGTTAGTAGATAGAATAACCATTAAGGGAGGGTATTAGAATATTTAATTATATTTTAGTCACCTATATTTAGTTCCTTGTTTAATGGTCATTTAGCTTTTTAGTTAATTAGCTTTTAAGCTTTATTTAGCATTTAGCTTTTTCTTTTTAATTAATTAGCTTTTAAGCTTAATTTAGCTTTTAGCTCTTTAATCTTTTACTTTAACGTTATGTTCTAATTATAGAACATCGTCTTGCAACCTCTATATATACGTGTGTATATCGTTCAATGTAATCATCCGATTATTGAATCATTCATTCAATTTATTTTTCAAACTATTCCTCCAAATCCAGTTCTACATCAAGGGAAATCAGTTTTTCAAGGATAGAATTTTGTGCTACTATTGCAAGAAAAAGGGACACATTATTATAAATTACATTCAACGTGCCAAGGATCTCCTTGATGGTAAGCTAAATACAAATAAAGCATTGGCTGCAGACAATGATGAAGAATGTCATTTTGAAGTAGCTATTGAAGAACCTCCACACGAAAACAGTGGAGGAATAATTTTCTAAATCAAATCAAAAGTTTGTATTTGTGATTGGATGTGTTTATCCCCAATCACAATTCTTTTGTTTGTGAATGGATATGTTTGACCCCATTCACAAAATGGTTTAAGTGATTGGAAATGTTTGTCCCCAATCACAAGAGTTGGTAATTATGGTTGGATGTGTTTGTCCCCAATCATAATTGTTGTGAGCAAATGTGTGTCCTTGTTCGTAACTTCAATGTTGGATAGATGTGTTTGTCCCTATCAAACATGATGTGAGACCTTGGATAGATGTGTTCGTCCCTATCCTTGGTTCCATGGGTAGATGTGTTTGTCCCTATCCTAGATTGAAAGTACAGTAAGCATACAGAGGCTAATTCCACTATTGCCTATTAGGAGTTGATGTGTATGTCCCTACTCATACCTTATGATTAACTACTAAACATGGTCAACAAGTATTATTGGTCCAATTATCCCCATTTGGAGAATGTTGTGACATGGTGGTATAGGAATATCGCATCATAGGATGCATAAATAATTATTTGTTAGGTTTGCTATAGTTTGCTAAATAAGTCGTTACAATGGTGGTACAAATGTGTTTGGAATGAGTTGTTAAAACAAGTCAATATATTTAGGGAAGTTGTTTGGTAGTTTTCTATAAATTGGGATATAAGAATCCTACAAAAGTGTGATGTATTTGATTGAAAAGTATGAAGCACGTATTATTGTGTTTAAATTTTTGCAGCTTCTTTGTCTCTCCTCAAAATTATTTACAAGCATAGCAGAGTGGGTTTGTCATTCTGCACCAAGACTGCCTAGGAATATATCCTGCTAACCAAACCTCTTGACGTTGAAAAATAGGTACAAGGATGCCAACGTAATGCCCCCTCCTAAAAGTCCCTGTAATTATTTTTAAGAAGCATATATTAAATATAAAATAAAATTTAAATTAAAGTTCAAATTTTAATAAAGGTCAAGGGGCATTTAAAAAGTTATGTCCGTTAAAGGAAAAAGGTATAAAAGGAAGACCAAGCAAGGAGAGGAAAAAAAGAAAGAAGGAAATTACACCTTTTATTAATTGATTATTACTCCCTTGGAGCATGGAACTGCGGTTCAATCTGACCTAAGGACAAAACTTCTTAAGATCTGAATTAGAATATGGAATCCCTCTGAATTCTATTATTGAATTAGAGGCTGAAAACCTCTGATTCAGATCTGGGGCAATCTCACCCAAAGATTGCATGGAAGTTCCATGTATTAAACAGTTTGAATTGCTGTCAATAACTAGGTACAGTTTTGGATACCTTTCAAAGAACTTTAAAGTTAACTTATTAGCCACTGCTGAAGATAAGTCTGAATTCTCTGAGCAGAACTCTAAATATAATATGTAAAAAATATCAAACATATCAATGGAAATTTCTGAATCCATTTTATCAAAAAGTAATAAATATTAATTGTTTATTTATAAATTGAGTAGGAATTTTCATAATTGTGTGCTTGGGGTTTGATATATATATATAAATTTTCCAAACAGGACATTACAACTAAACAATCGTATCAATCAGCTATGTGCCAGAGCTTAGATTTGCAAATAGAAGCACCATGTCACTAGCAAAGAAAGAGAGTGATGGTTATTTGCATCAAGATTAGCTACATGGTATACTGAATGCATAGAACCAGGATATAATACTAACTACAAAAAAGCAGCATCCCAAACACTGCCAAGAATTCAAGACAGACAACCGAGAAGAGAGGTTTAACCGCTAACCAAACCAGGTAAAATACAGTGATTTTGCAGCAACACAATGTTTTCAGAGAAACAGAACAGTAACATAAGATTCATGATAAAGCATAAATATTACAATTTCAACCTTACAAAATTGTATATTTTAACAACGCTAAGAAATGAGTTTCAATCAGAAGTAATCCTGAAATATTTTCAGTAGGAACGGAACTATATCATAGCACACACAATAAAGCATTAAAATTTAAATTCAACTTTACGAAACATGCATCTTAAGGTGACCATGTTTAACACAAAGAAAAGGAGATTTTGAGTCAAAAGCAATCATGAAATGTTTATAGGATTATACATTTAAGCATAAGCTTCCAATACTTTAGCATTCAAATGAGATTGATTCATAGGGTATACTTCTGTCATTGTTAACTTTAAAATGATCTATTTAACATAAAATTAGTTCAAGACTGGCACAAGTATAATCAAGGGCAAATCCCTCTTCAGCATTCAGCTTGACTGGGTCTTTAATGACTGCTTATTGATCCTGATATCATCTATTTTGATACTTAAAATTAGTTCAAGACTGGCACAAGTATAATCAAGGGCAAAGCCCTTTTCAGCATTCAGCTTGACTGCTTATTGATCCTGATATCATCTATTTTGATGGGGCATATAACCCAAGAAAACACAGGAAAATACAAGGAACGGGCACAAACAATAGAGAAAGATGGGAATTATGCCACCAGAACAGATACCATGCCTCCTTAATTAACCTGGTTAAATAGATTTAGATGGATGAGCATGAGAACTGATTTAAATAGAGTATGGCACATACAAAGTTTACGAGAACAGAGAATTCAAAGGCCCTCAGTTATCATACTTTACTTGCAGGTAGAAGAGCTCAAGCGAACTAAGCCGAGTATACATGAATATATATTTACTGTTAGAATTTCCAATTGTCACTTGGCAGTTTTGGGCACGCACAGAAGATTTGGGTACAGGTGCAGATACAGGATAAGGGATCAGGTATGCGGGTACGGCGACAAAATAAAATTCCCTTGGGTAAGGGTATGGGTACGCCCACACATATATGTATATATATAATCAAACATCAAAATTATTAAATATAACTTTGAAGAAATGCACAAAATCATTTTTAATTGGCATATGGAATATATGCATAGTACAACAGGGTGATTTTGGGAATGTCAGTATATAGAGAACAAAGAAAAATGCAAGTTAGAAAGCTATTCATCAGATAACTGCATTCTTCAATACAGTGGAAAGGATCATTTTAGAGCATTTTGATATTAAATAAAAGCTAACTATAAATACATATTATATATACATATATCATATATATATGTTCAAACATCAAAATTATAAAATATAGCTTTAAAGAAATGGGCAAAATTGTTTTCAACTGGCATATGGAATATATGCATAGTACAAGAGGGTGATTTTGGGAATATCGGTATGTAGAGAATAAAGAAAAATGCAAGTTAAAAAGCTATTCATCAGATAACTGCATTCTTCAATACAGTGGACTGGATCATTTCAGAGCATTTTGATATTAAATAGAAGCTAAATATAAATATATATAAATACATATTATATATACATATATCATATATAATATATATATGTTCAAAGTCAAACATCAAAATTATAGAATATAGCTTTGAAGAAATGGGCAAAATTGTTTTCAACTGGCATATGGAATATATGCATAGTACAACAGGGTGATTTTGGGAATGTCAGTATATAGAGAATAAAGAAAAATGCAAGTTAGAAAGTTATTCATCAGATAACTGCAATCTTCAATACAGTGGAATGGATCGTTTCAGAGCATTTTGATATTAAATAGAAGCTTCAAGCAAAGAAAGAAGATTTCATTTCTGAAGTTACAAAAGAGTACTATAGAAAATTGCATAAAAGTGAAAAATATGATGCAGAAAAAAAACTTAAAAAATATCTTCAAATCAATAGAGACAACAAATTACACAGGAATACAGATCACATCTACTTAGCTTGTGTTCAAATGTATAAGTAATTACCAAGTTCAGCTCTCAAGTAGGTTCAAAATGGAACCATGCTCAAGCTTTAAGACATCAATATAGAGTTAACATGCCCCTCAGTTTATTAAAAAAAGTGATCCAAAATATGACAGTTTCTACAGCAAAGCCAACCTACTTACAAGATCACAAGACTATGACATCCAAAATATATTATTGTTTTCCAAATAAAGGGCTGCAAATGAAGTCTGGCATTATAAATAATGCATTTCCAGATAATGTGAATAAGCAAATGTTAAGGACCAACTTTGAGGACAATGCTAGAAATGCCTAGGTTCACCCAGGTTCAGCCTAGGCAGTCGGGTTCGAACCTAGGGTGAACCCAAGGTAGAACCCAATTCCCGACCCAACCCCACAAATCCAGTAACAAAGGGTCCTGGAGCTAGAGCATTTTTGGATGCAGTTTTCTGATCCATTTTTAGCATAGTTCCATGGAGTTTCCTGATAGGGGGGCGTGGGGACAGGCTTCGAAGACCGGGGGACCAGGGACCTAAATTTGGAGACAGTGAGAGGACGACAACAAAACGGTGGTGTGGGGGGTAGTGTTGATATAAAAATAGAGGTGAATCGAAATATTCAAGGCAAAATCTGCAATATAGCATCTCTGGGAGTGCCCCATGAAAGGCCAACTAGTTTTCACGAAGTGAAAGGTTGCCATCAGTATGTAATGGCACGTGCCATATAGCATGCAACCTGGTGGCCTCCCTGGCAGAGGTGGTGCGGTGGGAGGACGTTTCCCCCAAGTCCCCAAGTCTTAGAAACGTCCCCCTACAGGGGAAGCGGGTTTTTTCAAGCGGGGTGTAGGTGGGGGGGGTCCCCATGGAACACTGATTTTTAGGGCTATAGTGCCTATTTTATGTTGTATTCATTCTTCTATTTTATTCTGGAGCAGCTGAATATTTTTAGGTCATATTCTGGCGATTAAAAATCTAAAAACAAGCATATTTGTGTGCCTAATTCATTAAATATTTATTAGCCCTTGGCATCACTAATTTTTGTAATACAAAAGTACAAAGAAGTGCTGCTGAGATTATGGATAGATTTTTTCTTTTGGACAGCAGTGATATATTTTTAGTTTTCTGCCACATGGACAGCAAACATATATTTCTACTTTTTTTCCCTAGGCATATTGCAGACTTTAGGATTTCTTTAGAATGAAGCTAATAAGTCATTTTTTTGTTTCACTTTTGGATTCCCAAGTTGGAGGTCTATTTAAGACCCTAGGCACTCACTATTTTGTAATCAGAACTGCAGACCAACATTTAGAATAGTAAAAGATTCAGACAGTCTGTGTTATTCTGATTTCAATTTTTTTTATCCGTTATCTTCCTATACTTCCAAAAATTTGAGTGCAGGGTATAGTATTCCAAAGTGCAGATTTGGTCAAGTTAAGTAAAACAATTTAAGTCAAGCCCTGCAATGCAAAATCTACATTCCATGTGCTAAATTTTAACATGGTATTGGAGCAGAGAATCTAAAATCTTCCAAGGTTTATATGATTGAAACAGCTGATGCCTATGAGAGGGAGTTGTCAGAGGGTTTTAGCAGGTATGGTTGAAATTTATCCATATCTGTGAGAGGCAAAAGGACCTGTTATAGGTTATTGGGTGTGATGCCTAGGATCTTCCAATGTTTGACAGGTTGATTTTAACCTGAGATAGGTGGCTGATTTATTTCAATGGACATGGTGCCCAAATCTTCAGTAATTGAAGAGATCTGGACCTGTGAGATGTTGTAGTGTCGAATTCACTATTTGCTCCAGCGATTGGAGTGTTGATATGCAATTGCAATAGGCTGCTGATCCAATATAATTCCAACTAATTTGTTCAATTTCAGCACATTCCAGTAACTGCAAACATGACTACTCTCAGTCTCCAAGAGTGTGACAGCCTAGAGGGAGCTTCAAATTTTACACCTTGGAAGTGTAAGTTGCAAATGTTGCTGGAAGAAGTAGATATTTGGTCTTTGTGAAACCATTTGTTCAGAATTTTGAGAAGCTTTAGGATAATTTCATACATGAGCCCAGAGTAGAGACTATTTCATCTAGAGCAGAAGAGAGTCAAAACCTAGCGATCTAGGATGGGCAGAAGGGCAAGGAGGAAGAATTAAATTGTTTCGACACAAGAAAAAAACATGAAGCGTTTCAAGCACCACAAGATGGGCCACTATGCATCTCAAAGTCTTGAGAAGAAGAAAGCCAAGCAGCAACAACAGGAGTTTGCAGGGAGTGCAAAAACATCAGCTGATGCAGATGAATTAGCAATTAGACTTGAGCCAACTTTCTCCATCTTGAACTGCCTATCCACTAGAACTATTTCTGGTGTAGGGTGGTATGTGGACAGAGGGGCATGAATACACATGACCTTCAATAAAAAGGCTTCCAATAGACTTCACGAATATAAGGTTGGTATAAAAGTAAATTTGGTTATGATGCCACATATCCTGTTATTGGGACTGATTCTATCTGTTTCAACATGCCTTCAAGTGATGTTATTAAGCCAGAGGATGTCTTATATATTCCTTGTTTGACGAAGAGTCTTATTTCAATTTCTTGCATGACAGATATACAAGCACTTGAGATGGTAGCCTTTACAAGCTACTTCTTGATCCAGTCAAGCAAGTATGGCAAGTTGCCATGATAGATAAGTGTCCTATCTTCGTGGAAACAGTTTCTAAACCTACTATAGAATCATTGATTGATTCCATGCATGAAATTGATAAAAGTATTGAGGAGAACCAAGACAAATTTATGAGCAGGAGGAAGTCGATTTTGTCGAGGTTTTCTGAACTACTGAGATCAAAGTAGGGGTTAATAGAAAATACCTTCTGTATGAAGAGGGAGTGTTAGAATTTCTAATGGTTGCTCAGCAATTGTTATCGACATAAACATAGCAATTAGAAAATTTAGAATTGAGACACTATTTTTGCATGCTTTTCTAGGTGCGCAGTTTAGAGCTTTTCTAAGCGCAGATATACCTATTGATAGTCTTTGTTTTTGTCTTAAATATAAGTGCAGGGTCAATTTATCTTTAGGTACTGAAGTTAGGGTATCTTGAGCACAGTTTTTGTATTTTTAGGGCTACAATACCTATTTTAAGCTGTTTTTCTTCTCTATTTTTTATTCTTGGGTGGTTGGATAGTTTTAGGTCCAAAGGCAAACTTTGTGTGCCTAGTTTGGGAATTATTTATTAACCCTTGGCATCACTATGTTTTGTCATAAACAACTGCAAAGAAGAGCTGTTGAGAATTTTCAGAATAATAGAATTATTTTTTGGACAGCAATCATTTATTTTTAGTTTTCTGCTTTTGTTTTTAGGAGCACTACAAACTTATTTTTAGGATTTCTTTGGGATGAAGACATCGGCTAAGAATAAGACATTTGATTTGCTTTTGGATCACCCAAGTTGGAAATCCATTTAAGACCTTGGACACTCACTATTTTCTAATCAGAACTACAGAACAAAATTCAAAATAATAAAATATTGAGACAACAAGTGTTATTCTGATTTCAGTTTTTTTATTTGTTGTTTTCTTGTACTTTTAAAAGTTTTTGTATGCAGGTTATAGCACTCTGAATTGCAGGTTCGATTTAACTTTAGGTGAGAAGATTTATGTCCAACCCTAGAGTGCACAATCTGAATCTGCATATCATGTGCTGAACTTTAACATTTACAAGATGACAGATCACTACAAGGAGCAAATCACATCATTTCCTTCCAATTAGACCAAGCTTCCCTTGACTTCTAAATAGCTTAGGAAACTTCATCTAAATTTTTGACTCAGAAACCACTTGGCCTGTCCCAGTAGAGTGCCTTTGCAGCTAATACTCCTTTCAAGTGCTGTGAGTCCAACTGAGCAAAGAATCCTTGGCCAGTGGTAGTTAAAGGTCAAGCTAGTAGCCTTAAAACAGTTGATGAATGCTTCCTCCAAGTGAAATAGTTTGTACAGCTTAAGCTGCCTCATGTTGATAATATCATATTAGCAGTATTCAGGAAATCCCACAGTTAACCAAGGATACCCAGTAACCACCCCCTTTGCCTTGTCAGTTCAAACCCGTCTGCCAAGTTTGTTCAAGAAACCAGACAATGCCAGTCAAAAACAGGTCAAACCACCAGATCAACCTACCAAAACACCATAAAATTTTGAAAAAAAATGTTTTAACACAGTTCTCTAAAAAAATGATAGGTATTTCAATAATCTATAAGCGTGCAGTTTTTTCCTGAACCTAACCATTTTCCATGGCCTTTAGCAAGGATGCTACTTCAGCACAGTAAGGATTGGCAGGAAACAAATTTTAATGTGCTTTCAGCAGCTCTGACATAGGAGTATTCTTAGTTCCATTTAATGATGCCTTAGACATGCAAAAGCTTGGCAATTTTCCACATAGGTTAGCAGTCAACTCGACTTCTTTGGAACAAACATTTTGTTTAATATTCAGAGTCGCTGCATAATTTCTATGGCATTTAAAAATTAAGAGTCTCTCAACAACTAGCAGATTCCTTTCTGTTCAGCTTCCTTGATGTTATTTTCAGAGGTTTTGGAGCTTCCTTGGGCCATTTTTTCCAAATTTGGCACCAAATTTCCTCTTTGAGGAAACAGAAGTTCCTAAAATAAGTGTGAATTGTGGTCTTCAAGCCTCTTAGGATTTAAAATTTTAAACGAAGCCTAGGAAAACATTGAATCTTTATTAATCTTCTAATTGAAGTTTTTCCCATGTTTTTACGTGTATTTTAGTTTCTTCTAATTTTCCATGTTTCTCCTATTTTAAATCTGTGTAATTGAACTCCACTTACACTTTCAGTTTTCTGCGCTGTTGCCATGTAAGAATTACGCTACCACAGATAGCATTATGCATGCCAAAATGGGCTGTAAGATCTAAGCCCATATCTAATTCACTTTAACTTGTTATGTTGTTTGTTATGAACCCACTGTTTATCGAAGTGAAGCCAAAAGTCATCACCAAGTGGAGTCTGTTGGATAATGTCTTGAATTTGGTGTGAAGTTTTCCTGAATTCTACACAAACCAGGAAGCTTTCTTCTGCTGTCATATTAAACTTAAAAAGAATATAGCTTGTTGAGATACAGGTACACCAATTGCAGCTGGAAATAATGATACATAGGTAATTATCTGCAACTTAATCTATGTTTGACAGGGGAGCAGAGCACGGGCTAGGAGGCAATTTCAACCTCTGGCCATCAGTCTGCAGATGAAATAAAGTTGAGAAGTGTAATTGACAGCCAACCATCTCCAAAAATGAGCACCAGAAGTGGCTCAAGAAACATGA
The DNA here is from genome assembly GCF_030272615.1 of Cryptomeria japonica. NCBI lineage: Eukaryota > Viridiplantae > Streptophyta > Pinopsida > Cupressales > Cupressaceae > Cryptomeria > Cryptomeria japonica. The sequence goes on from NC_081408.1 coordinate 263,363,760, forward strand.
ATCACAATCCACAATGATAGGTAGGAGCAGCATAAATTCAATGTTTAAAGACAAGGAAACTGTGCTGTAGACCACTAAACAGGCATATGCCATAAATTTGAAATCATATTGAAAAAGAATATTGACAGACCACCAATGAAATCCAAATGGATTCCCAAGATTGTGAAGTTACTGATAATAGGCTTAATAGCTGATAACATCAAAAAAATTGATTGGAAGGCTTTAACTGAAACAAAGAAAGCACTGCCACTGGCAAATGTAATGCTCAACCTACTTCTACATATCAGGCAAATAAAAGCAATTCTGAAAATCGTACAAAATCTTTTGTTCAGCTAAATGTCCAGCACAAGGGGAGTAATACTCCTTACAGCACAAGTTTGTGAGAGCTAGTAGCTACTCAAAGTTCAGTGCCCTTGCTTATACAACAACACATCACTAATTTCAACAACATTCAAACATTTAATAAAGACATTTGAGTTCATATAGCACTAGAACTGGTCCACGAGATTGTCAATCTTGAGAAAGAGGTAGCAGTTCTTCACATTAATTTTGTTGTAGACAATAATTAGTGACTAAATGCCACTCACTATGTTCTTCATCACTACAAGCGCAAGATAGCCACAAAGGAAAGTAGAGTTGTATCTTGTCTTGTCTTTTTCGAGAAAGTGATTAATTTTGCACTTTATCTGAGCACTCCCAATAGATATTGTACAAGGAATTATCTGCAGCTCATATTCTATAATATGCTATAATCTGAAAGAACACTCTAAATTTCACATGTTGTAGAAATCCTCCAGCACACCTAAGGATCGAATAAGCAACAACCTCAGGATCTTGAGTGAGTAGTTTTACTTGTTTCAACCAAATTGATACCTCTAGATCAGAGTAACATCAAGGGCAACTGGCAATGGAAATGCATGAATACAATGAAAAAGAGAACCAAAGGAAATAAACCGCATGAAAATGAATCTTTTGTCAAAAACTGCAAAATATACTCAGGCACAAATTAATACCAAACAACAGTAGCAAACTGAGTGAAACCCATCCAAAAGCCCATGATTAGGTAGCAAGACTGAAGGTGCTTGCTAGAGAGGTTGCTGAATTAGTGACACCCACAGTAAACTGATTGATGAGGGAAGAAAATAAGGGCTCAAGTAACAAAATGGACCAGTACAAACAGTAAACCCAAACCTTGCAGTATAAGTCACAGAATCTGCAAATGGACACAAGGATATGACTAATAATTGTACAGCAACTGTCCTGCGGCTCTATTTCAACTAGTATGACCTCACAACCGGCTTTATCTCAACTAATATGACCTTACAAATAAACAAAAAAAAAGAAGAAAATACACATGAACAGAAAAGAAAGCTAGAAAATTACTCCCAAAACTGATATTTTACTCTTCAGTAACATAGTATCAAAGATTCACAAGGATAAGGAAAAGTGAAGGCTTGTGAGAAATAGGGCTTGAAATTTTCCTCAGCTAGTCTAGTTCGAACACAGTTAGAAGGTCTTAAGTGAACTGATCTAAGTGATGGGTTGTTGTATAAGTCCTTAACATTTAATCTGAGACATTTGTAAAGAATTGAATGGCTCAGTAAGTACAATGCAAGGAAATCTAAGAACAAAGATGTCCTATGATGATCTTGCATAGAACAGCCATAATGCTAAAAAATGTAGATAGAGTATTTTAGACAACATCTCACAAGTGAGTATAATGAATGGGTTGCATGGAGTATTATAATAAAAGAGGCCACATTCTAGGACATTTTTTGAACAGAAGATCTAGAAACAACAACAGGAAAATCCATCCGACAACCCTAGATAGAAATACATCAGATTGTTGATCTATGTTTTGGAAGAAAATGTCTAAAAATCTATATTCATGGATTATCTCCTGACAAAAGTAACATAATCAAGTCATCTATACACCATTAAAAAGAGAAATTCATGAGCTTTATGACGATTCATTATAATAGCAAGTTTGAGCAATATTAAAAGATATGTTGCACTGGAGTATAGACCTTGTAAACTTTTGATAGTTGACAAGAATTCTAATTCTCTTACAGAAGAGGTATGTGCCAAAATCAAGCCAGACTAGCACCATTCCAATTCCAAAGAGAATATAAAAGGTTTCTGAAATGCAGTTCTTGCTGGAAATTTTGAGCATAACTGCAAGAATGATGACAGATAGAACAGCTTTCTCAAACTGCCATAGTCAAATAAGAAAAATAGAAGTTCTTGTGGATTAAATCTATCCCAAAACTGCTACAACTAAATGGGATTGGTGCCATCAAAAAGAGAATAACAAGAGCTTCCCAAAAGGTTAGTTATAATGAATATTCCAAATAATATTGAGTGAGCTAAGAACTGTCATTTCATATCTTCACATGATATTTTAAATATCATTAAAAAGAATAATCCCATGTTCAAGGGGAAGACAAATGTTGTTTTATATTTAATGAATTAAATGTTCACTGCACAGTGCTTAGAGTGGCATCCCCGTCTCTCCTAAGTAATGAATATGCATTTGTTATGTCAATTTTAGGGTATTTGTATGTCACCTGTAAACCCAAAAAAAATAGGATTATTTTCTCTATTTAAGACTACTTTAAAATTGTTTTTAAGGGTTTCTATTTTCTATAGTATAAATGGGTCTCTTACTCACCCCAACCAAAATTTATAAATCTATGACAAATAAAGTTTGTGGGGAAAAACAGCTTTAAAAGCAGATATGTACGTACAACAGACAGTTACATTTCCAGCTCAAATTTCCAAGGTTTCAAGGTTGATTTGTAGATTCTTCCCATCTCGGTCAGATCTAGCAATTATTTCAAGATTAGGGCATTGCATAGGATGTGCATATTTTACTATTTGGGATGGGTATGAACAATTTAGAAAGTCACAGCCATCAGGAGGTATGTGAAAGCATTTTACAGTCAAACATAAGCACAATTCCAATGTGAAACAAATACAGTCCATTCACTAGACCATAGCCAATAATTCAGAGATAGTGTGTGGCCTTTCTATGTTATATAGAATTCTCAAAAGAAAAATATGGAGATATTGCCATTGCCATTAAAATGCATCTGAAAAGTTCGATTAAAATATATGCTGCAATTATTGCTTGAAACTCTCACAACTAAGAACATTTTGGATCCAAATGAAAATCACTAGCTGGTTATTGAAAAATTGAAATTCACATTGGCCAAAACAAGTTATCATTACACTGAGACTAGGTAAGCTTTTAAGCAGTTACAACCTTATAACCTTAGTTCACTAGTAACATATTCTAGTATTCTAGAAAGAAAATAAACAGGAACTGAGGATAATCTGACAATACTTTATCTCCATAATGACATGCATGTAAAAAAATTAAAATAAAAGCAGCCTGACAACTGTAGAGCTCAAGATTAGTCCTCAATGCACAAAAGAAATTGAAAAAATGTTTTGGATTAAACAAACATAGGAAAAGTATGTGAAACTGGTATCTTAAGTCCATATTGTAAAAAAGTGATCATAAAAAGAAGAGAAGCAGAGATCCATGAAACTTAAACATTAGTGTGTCCAAATTTCACTTCCTAGGTTGAAATGAAAATTTACTAGATTAAGATACCAAATCTGTAGATACTTACAAATCAAATCTTCTCAATTTCGTTGCAACTTAGTTGTTTGTGTATCAATGTTCTCAAATTTCAGCAATTAGATAAAATGTTACCAACACTGTTTTGAAGTTTCTGCATTTTGGTACTTCAGTAAATATCAAAGCAACAAGCACCTCCAAATTGAAATAAAACCATGATTTTTTAATGTTCACTTGGTAAAACAACCCTCCTTTTTTGGGCAGAATCAAACATTTACCCACTCTCATAACCTTGGCTCTAAATCGAAATTTCTATATGCAATTCTACACACTTTGAGGTGTTTGCTTTATAAGGATGCTATATCCTTTTTCCAAATTTTTTTCCCAGAATTGTTTTCTTTAATGTGTTTAACAGCTTTTTGCGCCTCTCAAATTTCATTTTTTTACAAACATAGCTACTATGGTACATATAATAGAAGCTTCGCTCTAAGCCACAGTTACTGAAAGGAATCAGGGTCCACAATATGAAAGAAAGAAAGTTGTAAGTACAACTGTCAGCTATGTTGTTTTAACAAAAGTAAAAAGTAATATTAAGACACTATCATTCTCTACATCATAAGTTAACAAAACTCAAGATGACCTTCCATGGTCAAATAAGGTAAATCAGACAGAGGATACTTCAAAAGCAAATTCTAAATACAAACCTGAATCCCTCTGGAGATTATACAGAACATGCTGAAGCCTGTGACCCAAAAGTGGAAATGATGATGATTGCCTTGAATGTCTGACAACTGATCCAACCTGAATAAAGTTGCAGGAGTAACAATATTATTAGAATGCAATTAAGCATATCTAAAATCATATATCATTATTTTAAGCATGAGGAGACAAGCTTCAAGCATTAAAAAAAGGGTATATATAATTATTTTTATAATCACGTTATGGATATCTTAAGGTAGGGGAGTTAAGGGGAGAGGTTGATGATGTGGTTTATGTCTAAGCAAAACTGTAAATGGTGTAGGCACTGCTTTGACATAATTAAGGGACAAGGAGGTACATGATTATTCATCTGCAAAACCTTTATTAAATCTGTGTGACCCTGCAAACAAAGCACCTCAAATATGTGTCCCTACAAAGGCCTCAATGAGGTTCTGTGATAGTTTCAAATCACATATAAACTTGTTAAATAGCTCACAGTATATGGCAAACCACTTGCACTGAACAGAAAGAAACAAAAAAAAGAAGGATAGAAAATTACAATGATTTTATTTGATGTTATTACTGATTATTTACGGTTTTTAGAATTAAATTTGCCCAAATTTGCCCACATGCATTTAATGGCAATTTTAAACAATTATTCATTCTCTGATGGAATTTACCACATTTCAAATTCTTACATTGACCTTAGGCGAATTCTGTGAGACATCCTAAAACAATGAACAGCAATCAAAATATTTGTCTTACTAAAGTGCTAAGCACCCTGAGCTGGTTAAGAAGAATCAATTCAAAGAAATGGGTCATATTTCTTCACAGGCATTAAGTGAAAGCATGATAATCTGTGACCAATAACCATTCATTATCTTGACCTCATCCAAAAAAAACAGCTTGGTTTGACACTCTATCTCAGCAATCTCAATAGGTCTAGGGAGATAAAATAGTCAATCAAGAAACTAAGATCTTAGCCAAAGCTCAATGGAATATCAAGTGGACCTCAAAAAAGGACACTCTTTTCAGCTACTCAAAAAGATCAGAATGTTCATCAACAATAGACTTCTTTGCTTTGGGTGTGAGATTGGCACCATTATCTGCTTTGGCCTCTCAAATGGCACAAAGAGATGATGAAACTTATGCAAAAACAAACCTAATTAATTGTTGGCTTACAGGTGATTATTAAAACATGAAACTGCTTCTCAGATCCAAAATTTATCAGATTTCTGACTTGCACAATGCTGCAATTTTGATGATAATTACTACATTTTTCATGCTTTATTTAAAAATTATTTGCCTAACAGATAGCAAGGGACCAACACTTTTATCAGTAGGTATTGTGAAAGATATCAAATGCAGCATCGCAATTGTATTGAAAAGTTTCTCAAAGTATAAGACTGCAGCAATCAAGTGGTGTGACGCCACAATCAACAGTCTTCTAAAAAGGACAAATGGTAAATAAGATAGAAAACTTGATAGACACAAAGGTGCATAGTCCCTCAACCTATCCCAACATAATTCAGTGTGAATACTTTGTATTTGGAAATTGAAATAGGTCCACTACATTCTATGAAACCGGGTTCTTCTGGATACCAATTTTTAGGGACAAACTCTACCAATATATTCTTGATTTGACAATTATGAGAGAACAAAGCATCCAATTTGTTGTTGGAAGAGTCGACTGCCATAATAATAATTTGATGATTAGAATCCTTGGAATTGAACTATGCGATAGTCTGAATGTTCAGGCTGTTACGTTTGTCCTGCAAGAAGGATGCTTGCCTTATTTAATTTGAGAACACAACATTTGTCATTACAATGTCCGGTGTACTTGAGATAAGCACAAAACCTTCTTCCAGATACAAAATGGAACTGAACCTTTAGTGAAGCAGATTGGTGAATTTATTTCCATTCTTTTAAGTATGACCTAGCAGGGTAAGATTAGTTGGAAAGCACAAAAGATAAGGTCTTTTGTCAGAAATAAAAAATGATTGGTTGAGGTTCAGAAGTGCCTTATGCTGTTTGGCTTCCAACTTTAAAAGTACTCCGATAAGATATGGTTACAGTTAAAAGCTCCAACCCTTCAAGAATGTCTTAACAATCCTAAGCCAAACATGACTCAAAGAATGTCTTAACACCTTGTGCCTCTAACTTGATGGAAAGGGAATTGATTGCGTCAATGTAATTTTATATAAAATGTCCATATGACTAACAAAGATGGAGGCAACATGCCACTCACTCCACTCTATACCAAAAGAGGTAAAAAAGTGATTCCTGGTAATTTCTTTGATGGCATGCCAAAAGTCAATAATGGGCTGGTTTGCTACAATTAGATGTTGAAGTGAGACTGTCACCATGCTAGGAGTTGATCATTCATAAGAGGACATGTGAATGAAATCGAGATCATGTGAGCCCCTTTGAGCAAGGTATTTCCTCAAAAACAACTTCAGCACAGTAACTTCTTGAACAGCAATCATCTTAGCCACTGACAAGACCAAACATCAATTTGGAGGCCAATTTTTTGGGTAGAGAATGTGCAACAATCTGATAAAAAGCCTTACGAATGAAGAACCAGAGGAGGAATGATAACACAAGCAAGATATTTGAATAGAGCACCTGCATCTTCAGGAAGAAGACTTATAGGAAGAAGTTTGATCTCAATAGTGATGGTAATCAAGATGGGTATACACTAAAAACAGATATCAGCAAATCCTTTGCCAATGAAAAACAAAATGGACATGATCAAGTACTGAGGCTCTGATATCAAATGGTATCACCTCATCAAACCATTGACACCAAACTCAAAGGAGAAAATAAACGAACAGTTACGAGAATAAAGAAGAAAAGCCACTTAAATAAATTGTTTCACCCTCCTCATTAGAGTTAAAAATAGTCTAATAGATGTTCAAGAATGAGAGTGGGTGCTAGCTGGATGAGGCCAAGCACATGCAAAACACAAAAAAGCTAATTATTTAGGAATAAATGCAAAAGAGTGTGATTCCCGTCGATACCAAGACAATGTTTGTAAACAATATAACTAAATGAATGAGCACTTAGTATCCCTTGGCCATTTTATAAGTTTCACAAAGTGAAATGTTTATAGGAACCTTCAAAAGATTAGTTTCTCAGAGTGGCTCTTATAGCTTATAAAATCTTCTACATTAATCCAATTTTGTCAATTTTCATTCTTTAGCTTTTCTGAGTTCTACAAAATGGAATTTCTTTGGCATTTGATTTTTTCTTTTTGATAAGTAAGCAACAGAAGTGGGCCTCTCTGCATTTACATTAACTTTCAAGGAAAAATAACACATCATTGATTTACAAAAATCCTCTTGCCAATGCTTCACTGGACTTAGACAAACTAAATATCATTCACCCATGTAAGATGGAAGGGGAATTTGCTAAACCCAACAAACTAACAAAACCCTGATGTCATGCCCCGACTCAAAACATCACTAAGAAGTAGCAGCAGAAAAGAAAGATTTGAAATTGCAGCAGAAAGGGGTCTTGGGTCGCTACCTTATCTGTGGCTGAGGGCAAGGAGGAAAGACAGAACAGGATCGCAACATTAATAACTAAACCGAGGGGGCAAAATAAGTAATAATTAGGGCCCACCAGGGCAAAAAGAAGCTAATAAATTAAGGCAGACCTAGGGCTGCAAGTTAAGGAATTCATTAAATTATTCTCCAAAAGGGAGAGATCATGAAAAGGCATATTTTACAAATGAAGGGCAGCGATCAGAATGGTTGTATATTTTCAAATGTTGTGACCCTTCCCACCTTTGAAGGAAGGAAGGAAGCCTCATTTGGTGGAGGCGAGGAAACATTGGAAAATGAAATAGAAAAAAAAAAGAATTCAGGAATCAACGAATGAATGAATTTAGTAGAAATAAGAATAAATATCAATGAAGTTTGAATTGGAGAATAATTCAAAAAAAAAAACTGAGTTAGAAACTAAGAACAGCAGTCTATAATATTAAGGGAAATAATTAGTATGCAAGTATTATTGTGCTTATTTATTTATTTCACATAAATCTGATAGGAAGCTTTTAAGTCTTACTTATATGATTAAATAGCCAATCCATCAAGAAATATAGGATAAGTAATTATTTACCTAATTTCCATCAGCAACCATTTTTTAAATCAATGGGAAATGTTTTACAAATAAGAACATGCAGCAATACCGGTCTTCCCTCATCAAGTACACCACCCTGAAATGGATGGACTGGAGGTCCTGCCATACTTGTGGGCCAAGGGACCAAATGGATTAGAGATTCAATCCGTTCCCTTGGACTTGATTGAGGAAGACAGTCTCCCGGTGTCCTATCAAGCTTTTCCATTGGATTACTAATATGGTTGGCTATGGGAATAAGCTATGAAACAGATATCAATGATTTTAGGATACTTTGATTTTAATAAAGATTATATGTATACGATCATAAATTCTTGATATTGATGCTTTGATGTTAATTAATAAAGATTATATGCATACGATAATAAACTCTTGATATTAATGCTTTGATGTTAGTTAAATTGTTTATAAGACCTAAATTAAAAAAAATTTAAAAAATTGGCATTACAAATATGTAATTTTACTATAGAATTCTATTTGTAAATAAATTGCATTTGTTGGAATTGTTATTTTGGGCAAAATCAGGTATATCCCAGAAGGGGACATTACACCTGATATTAGAAAAAAACAGGGAGAAAATACTAAAAGCATAAAAGGAACTATTTGTCCAATATGACCACCCCAAATCCCTATAGTGAGAAAACACTAATTTGGTTGCTACCAGCTTCACCATCAACCTCAGCTGGAGGAAATAGCTCAGCCACTCCAACCATTAGTGAAATGGCCCTTGCCCTAAGAAAATTAAAAGGATCTAAAACTTTTCAAAACAATCCATTGGGACTAGAAAACACTTCTCCAACTCCCATAGACATTGCAAGGGATTAGGGCCAAGAATATCTTCATTGTAAGAGGGGCTTTCTTCCATTGGAAGCACTGAATACATATCCAATATTTTGTCTTAACCAACCCAAAACTCTAAACTCACAAAACTTGCTGCCAGCTTTCTTAGACATCTTATTTGTGACCAGAGAGAGGAGATTGGACAAAAATGCATATGTTATTTTGGAATTCACCGTGCTATGAGCAGCCATTTCTAAATAATCTCTACCCAAAATGTCTTTTATTGCCACCTCAACTGCTCCACCATGGATGATTAACACTTTAACCAATTAAATTCAATTAAGGGTACCCTAAATGCCATCTCACATTTATTTAATATAAGGAAGAAACTCTGCTCCAAATGAACCGAGTTGCCAAAGAACTATTGATCATTCCCATAGCAAAAAGGGTGAAAAAGACGAAGAAAGGGGAAAGGAAATCCAACAAGCACTCTTACATAGCATTTCTACAAAGGGAGAATATAAAGTCCCTAATTAAATATTAATGGAATTACTTTAAGACCCTTCTTCAAAATACTATTTAAATCAGCTGCTCTAATACATTAATGTTTACACAACAATCTTAATATTTAAGGTAAATATTAAACAAATTTAATTCGCCACCATATAAACCCTAAATATGCATCAATGCTTATCAGCAACATTAACAACTCAAAAATATGTAACCAGACCTTATCAAACCCTAAAACACATTAATATTTACACAAAACCTTCTCAGCTCAATATTGAACTGCAGTTTAACTATTTGCCCTAATCCCATGGGAAGAGTTCACCATTAAGATTGGTAGTTGGTTTAATATTTTACCCTAATGCGATAGCCAAGATTTTCAAAACAAATTTTATGCACTAGTTAGATCACCCAAACTACGAATTGAACTCGTAAAGATATACAATAAGATGCAAAGAACTTCTTACAATAAATGGGTCTGTTAATACATTATAAGAATAATGCACGTCACCAACTACAACAACAATGATGACTGTACTCAAACCAACAAACAACAAACAACATAAATCCCATGCCACTAGAGTTATAATAAATGTGTCTAAGATTCCTTACAATGTGCTACTACAACAGCTCTGACAAACAAAATAGGCAAGACTTATACCCACGACAATTCTAATTGTCATGCCAACTCAATATCACTAATACTAGCCAAAACTGAACACAACCTCTTAGTAGGATTGCTCCTTCGAGCAACAAGGTTTTTGTCCTTTAAAGCATGAGATCCTCTAGGTTTTTGTCCTTTAGCCTCTTGTGGATCCAAGGGTTTCCATCCTTGGACCTATGTGCTCAAACACTAGGGTTCGATCTCCCAACTATCTCTGGAACCATAATTCCCTATGAACACCTTGAATCATTGTTCCCTGATGGAGTGGTCAAGACATCTATGAGATACTGCACTTAAATGAGATTGGTTGGTTCAAATGGGAGTAGGGTTCACTTCATATTACGTATTGAGTATCCAATTTCATATAGGAGTAGGGGCATCGAGCAATTTCCCCCCAATCAACAGACATCCATGATAGAACTAATTTAGCTAGGCCCGGTCAACAAGGTAAACCAGATCCACTTTTAGGTTTAGATTAGATGAGGTGCGGGTTGGTTGGATGCAAGAGGTTGATAGGCGCTCAAGGATAGATAATGACTTAAAATCTCTCTCTCCTAATTTCTCGGGATGGGTGGGGGGGCTAATAGGATGAAAGCAACTTCAATTTAGACTTCTGATATTTTTCCATAGTCCTCCATGAAATCTCTGCATTTCTTAAAAACCCCAATAAGAATGTTGAGGACCACATCAAATACTAGATCTCGTGACTAGTATGTAATAGAGAACACCCAAATCCAATGAGAAATGTTTTCCTTCGACTTGTACTTGAAATCATGCCACGTGCCAAAGAGTGTACACATGAAGGATGGGAAATGTCTTTAGTAACCTACAATGTACTTTGCAATAATGGCAAAAGTCCCAAAGGGTTTGAAACCCTTATCACCACATTAATGGCAACCTTGGTCGCATTTGCATTTACCACACTAGAGACCCAGATGGATTCACATCCTCATCATTAAATGATCCCCTTTGGCCCATAGAATCTTCTAAAAGGTAAGTCATCCAACTAAGCATTAATGGTAATTCGGGTATGGAAGGAGGTAGGTGAGGTGAAGAGTGAAAAGAGGCAAGAATGTCAAAGTTTGAGTGTTGAGGGTACTCCATGAATCGTACCATAAGTCGATGATTGGGGTTTACAAGGGAGGCATGCTAGTGAGAGAAAGTTTGACTCTTTGAAAAAGGCTTGTGAGGGCGTAAAGTTTGGAGGAATGGTCTGACAATATGAGAAACTTTAAAGTCTCGATAAGATAAGAAGTGAAAGCGAGAGTGAGCAAGAGGAGTCCAATATCCCAATGGAGGAAAAGGTATGTTGGAAGGGAAACACCGCAACTTTGATGACTCGCACAAACTTAGAGAATTGGAGACGCTTCCATAGTTAGAAACTTCACAGACCTTAGGCAAATGCATGGGTGATGAAAATGAAGAACAAATACACAAAATAGTGCATTTTGGTCCATAACATAAGACATTACAAAAAGGGAATATGACGAAGCAGCATGCCTTCTTAAGAAAACATGTAAGAGTTGTTCAATCACCCCCAAAGAAGATATGCCCCAAAATTATTGGAAGGTGTAGGAGCTCATTACTTTATATCACTCGAAAGAGGGTTAAAAAGGAAGGACTGAGGGAAAGTTAGATTGGTTTCCCAAAAGGATCTCAATCTCCAAACTCTTCAAAGCCCATGTCAGTGCTCCATGACCCCATCTATGATCAATCCTATTTGAATCGATGTCAAAATTTTCCAAAAATTCGACTATGTAATCAGCCTCTTTGTGGTAGCTTTAAACAAAAGGATATCAAAAGAATCAATAACACCCTAAGCTTGCCTCAAAATGTTGTGTCTATTTTCCAATTCAAGGATTGCCTCTCGGTAATGGCATTTATAATTATCATCGAGTCACCTTATATGCAAATCTGATTTATCCCAGAAAAGAAAGACAACCTAAAGCCCAAGAATAAAGGTATAAGACTTGGCCTTGGCCTTTGTGCCATATATGAGTTTCTTAGAAAGTTAGATGCAGCTTTGACCAATAAACCAAAACTTTCCTTGATGACACATCCAAAAATCCCTAAGTTGCCCCAAGAAGTGTCACCAAAGCTATTCTTAAAGAACCCACAAGGTTAAGTAACCAATTTTACCTTGCTCATGGGGATTTTGCCTAGATTAACCCATTGAGCCTCGTAAACAACTTTGTATTTGATCTTTTTTTGACTTTGTTCCAATTATTTTTATTTTTTCCAATAAACCTACTTACAATTTTTTGCCCCTTGACATTAAATTGTCATTCCTAATTGTTGCAATGATAACACATACACGTAAACAAATTGTAATGTCCCCTACTAGGAGGCTGTCAATTCCCAAGGAAATAATATGCATCACTACTCATTTCTTAACCTTTATATTAATTACCTAAACTAATAGTACATCTGATATTTGCCACCCTCAGGCCTAAGCCTTACTTCCTTCTAATTCCCAGCCCTTGATGGGGATTTACTTGACTAGCACGATGACACCACCTCTGTTATGAAGCCCAAACTTCGGGAACATTAGTCCATTCACCCTCGGGGCTCTAGAGATAGATTTACTCCGCCTTTCCCTAACAACACCACGCATCTTAGTGTACTTAGACTGTGAATATATTGATATCTTAGTGTACTATGAACATATATATTGTTGGCAATTGACACTCAATTGGTTGGTTTCACTATGTTGTCAATGATGGCAAAATGGTATCTTGTTTCGGCTTCATGTTTTGGTTCAGTTGTGTACCAGCAGGCACTTCACCGGCACCGGCAAGATAGAAGGATTTCTTTGGTTACCGGCAATGCAAACCGACATGGTTTAGAATATGGTTATCGGTATTGGAGGCCGACATCTCTTGGATCCAGCATAGGCAATTGATTTTGATATTTATGTTATCTAGCCGACATGTATATTGATATTGTAATTACCTTTGTAAGCCGACATAAGGCATGATAAATTGTATTGGGTATATAGGTCAGTTGGATTAGATCATTTTTGATATAGGAGATTATGGAATATGTGGATGTGATATGATGCGAAATATATCTGAGAGATCATGCATGTGAGGATATCTATGTAAGGGTTATTACGGTAAAGGGTTTAGGGTTTCAGACCGGAACAGACAGAGCTTAACCGGAACTGTATTCTGGCATAGAAGATGTTATTCTACCAGTTCACTCACTTCTCCGGATTGAAGTCTGGATTTATATGTAGTCAATGAGGCTCCTTTTGTGATTGAGCAGTGTGCTCTAGGCTATAAACCTTCCTGCAAGTGCAAGCCCCTTATATTTTGTAATATCTCTTCATATGGCCAGTGGATTGATATTGTGGGTCACAAATCCCACCGTGGTTTTTCCTCTTTGAGGTTTTCCATGTATAATTCTCTGTGTTATGGTTCTCATTTATGTGATTGGCTTATTGGTTGCTTTACTTCTTTCAATTATGTACGTACCGGTATACCGGTTGGTGTATGCATGTTTTAATAAAGCTAAAATTGATCATTCCGATATAACACTGATTCACCCCCCCCCCCCTCCTCTCAGTGTTATGGGATTCCAACAATTGATATCAGAGCCTTGTGCCTCAGAGTTAGTTTAACAGCTTGAGGAGGATCCTGAATCCGGAATCCATGGATATGGGTTTGGAGAAGCAACTTGAGATGGCACTTGAAGATTATGATGCTGAAAGGTTGAAGAACTTAAAGCTACAAGATGAATTTAATTTTGCTAAGGAATTCATTCTTGTCCTACAGGAGAGGCTATCATCTGTTCAGGCTAGAAGGAAGGTACTTTTGCAAAATCAGGATGATGAAGAGAAAGATGCACTTAAGGAACAATGTCAGAAACTAAGTCAGGAGATCATGGTCATGAGAAATGAAATGCAAGCTATAACCATGAGGATGTCTAAGAAGATTGAAAACCGGAAGAAAAAGGAAGAAAATCTTGTTGTATCCCTGAAGAACAAATTTGAAGAATGTGGTAGGTTGGTTCATGAGAATGATATGTTGAGAACTGATTTAGTGCAATCCCAGAGTAATGAACAAGAGCTTGAGAGACAAATGATAATTCTGAGAGATGATCTAACTATTGCTAGTGAGTATAAAGAAAAATTCAAGATTAGTTCAGCACAACTAGATGAGTTATTAAAGAGACAAAGGCAGATTGGAGATTCCAGTGGACTTGGATTTGAGCAAGGACAGAGTTTCGGTACTACCAATGAAGATCAAACCATAAGGCACCGGTAAGGCAATTTAATGCTTATAAATTTAATGGTAGATGTTTTGTTTGCAATAAATTTGGTCACATGGCTAGGCAATGTAGAAACAGAGCAAATTAGAACCCTGATTCTGCTCCCGGTCAACGTTCTAAATGTAATAAGTATGGTCATAAGACAAAAGATTGCAGAATGAATGTTAAATGCTATGCATGTGAAAAATTTAGACATATGGCTAACAAGTGCAGGTCAAGCAATTATACTGGTTTTAGCAAAGCAATTCAAAGGAACAATGTTACATGTTATGCATGTAATGAGGTTGGACATATTGCTAAATTTTGTAGAAGCAGAACTCCACCGGTTGGTAATGGAGGATCAAATGAGAAAGGGAAAGAGAAGGTCAATGAAATCCAGCAAGATCATATCCAGAGATGGGTCAGGAAGACTAAAGAACAATCAGCAGATGGGAATGCACCGGTCACTTATCTAGCAAAGGAGGTTGCTCCTGCACCGACAGGAAGCTCAACCAGTAACTGAGGCAGATGCCTTAGGGGTAGGCAAAATTCATGAAGATGCTGCATATGCTCCGGGAAGAGGTTCTGGAAGATGTTCCAAACATTGGAGATGCTTATCTGGCATGGAGATGTTTTGTTCGAGATCCAATATCTTTCACCAGCAGTCATTGATGTCAATGAAAGATTACGGTTTTTCTTGGAGGATAAAAGGTCGAATTCACTTCATTTTTTATTACCTTGCATTCAGAGTGATTCAGTGTGATTAAGAGCGGCTAAGAGCGATCAAAGGCATTTCAAAGCAATCAGATATCTTCTTGAGCGATTTTACTGACGACTGAAAGAGTTTGTTAGAGTTTCACCAGAAGCGATTACCAAGTATTTTTCTTTAATCATGGAAGCGGGATCATCATCTATTCCTATCTTTGTTGCAAATCCGACTGTGGTAGAGGTCAAAGATCGTCCCAAGCCAAATTTCAAGTGATATCCGCATGTGGCTACCTTGGATGATTCGGTTGGAGCATTTCCCCGTGTTCCGGAAGGAGTTGTTTATGTCGAAGATGTTAGGGCATACATACATTGTCACATTGAGGATTTGGGGACATTTGATATAAAGAGCATGTACATGAGAGAGCTTATGGGAGATTCTAGAAAGATCAAACCTGCATACAAGCACATTGAAGACTTAGGGTTTACCGGCATTCTGGACATTCCGGAATTCGAAGATGAAATCATTAGGTATGTTTTAAGCAGAGTACATGGAGAGTTTATCTGGTTGGATAGACCTTACAAGATCACCAAGGAAGCCATCAGGGCAATCACTGGTTTACCACAGGTTGGGCAACGTCTAGACAAGAAGGTTTCTAATGATTATGTCAATAAAATCACCGGCACAACATCAAACAGGAGATCTATGAGAATTAGCACTATCACCGACACAGACATCAGATTCGGTAGCATGATCATCGGTTATAAGGTAACTCAATCGAACTGATTGAATTCTATTTCTAGCTCTTGCATTTTCGCAACTTACAAAATGATGAGAGAAAATGAGAAATTAGATCTATGTGGCTGGATGTTGGATGAACTGTTAATAAACCTAGGAAAGATTAAAGGTGAAAAGAAAGGAATTTTCCGGTATGGCAACTTAATTGTCTGCTTAATGCTATTTTTCATGAATGACACCCCCGGTTTTGGGAAAAGACAATGGGCATTTGATATCTCGGTAGGGAGACAATTGAAACAGTCAATTGCTACATTAGGCAGTCAGAGAGATGATAAGGTATGGGGATATTTTAAGGGATTCCAGAAGTCTATGAAATCTAGGGAAAGGGTTCCTAAGCATATTGTTGAAAAATACTCAACTGACATATGCTTCATGGTGAAGAAAGATGAAACACTTATGGAAGCGGTCAAGCCCCGAAAGATTTGGATTGAGGAAATGGGCTATGAAGTTGATGCACAGATCCTTGATGCTTATGCAAAAATTTTAATTGATGCACCTGTTGATGAGGTCGAGAAGCCCTGTGGTACTGCAAAGCAAAAGACATAAGAGGTTGAAATAGAGTTCAACCGGAAGAAGAGAGAGAAGCAGAAAGGAAAAGCAAGCAAGATTGTTGAGAAGGTTTCACAGGACATTAAAGCATTGATTGATGCTATCCCGGAGAAAGGCAGGAAGAGGAAGGAACCAGAAGTACACATTGAGCCTGTTACAGCAGAGTCTGAATTTGAGAATGACACACCCTTGGCTTTCAAGAGGGTTATAAGGAAGAAAACAGAGGAAACCAAGGTAGAAGCTAAAAGGCAACCGGTTAGGAGAGTCACATTCAAGTTACCAGCACAGAAGCAAGCACCAAAGGTAGCACCTTCAGCTCCATCCGGTACTGCAAGAAGGAAGAAGAAGAATGACATTGATCAAGCAATTCAATCTGGTAATGTAACTATCATTCCACCAAAAACTTGTGCAGAATTAGTTGATGAAATAACTAAGGATGGCATGTTAAAGAATGTACAATTTTACTGTGATCGTTTAGATAATGTTGAACAAAGAGAGGTAGAGGAAGCAGTTTTGTTATATTTGGATATTTATAAGAAAGCCTTGATAGAAATTGAAAACCAAATACCGACAAAATTGTATGATATGTTAGATGCTAGGAGGCTATCGGCAATACAAGAAGACAAACACATTAAAATTCAAGAGTTGTTATCTGTTTGTGTTTCTATTACTCCAGAAGAAATGGATAAGACACTTGAGGTTGCAAATAGAAAGGTCTTTAACAGTAAACATAGAATAACCAGTCTTATGCTAGGAAGGGTAAATGAGATAATAAAGGAGACCCAAAAGGCATGGGCTAAGTTCTTTGAAGAGAACATAGGTTTCTTTACTTCACCGGAATCAAAAACAGACACTGCAGACATCCTGGTTGAAGGGAAAGGAAAGGGTATTATGGGTACTTCACACTCAATTTTGAAAAACATTAAGATAGTGGAAATCAAGCCCCCGGTAGATACAAATGTACAGTCAAATGTTGAGATACCGGCAAATACAGAGAGTGAAAATGTTGATGATGTACAGGATACTAATATTGAGGATAACAGTCCTCCGGATACAAATGTACAGGTTGAGGTTACAGTTCCTATAGAGGAACTGGCAGTTACAAAGACTGCAGCAAGTGGTGAAGCCACCGGTGCAAGTGAGGAAGCTATTAAGGATAAATCATCAGAGGAGAAGAAAGGGGAATCTGGCAGGGAACCGGTAGTAGGTCCATCATTGTTGTCAATTGACACCTCGCAGGTTGTAAAGAAAAACATAACCGAGATGAGTCTTATTGAACTCATGATGATGGCTGCATAGAAATTGATGAAGGAGGGATCTACGGATAAAGGGATTATTGATTAGTCTATCACTGTTTTGCATAGACTAGTCCCGGATTGCAAGATTGACAGAGAAGTGAGCCCATCCGGCAAGCTGAAGACAATTACTGAGCACATTTCGAAGGATTTTCAATCCTTGCAGCAGATTTCAAACCGGCAAGCACTGGAAAGGTTCACACAGGCTAAAAGAGCTACATTTGATCAAGTAATTGAGTCTGAGAGGAAGAAGATTGATGAAAAGTTGAAATTAATAGATTATTCTTTGAAGCAGTGTACAAATATTTACAAGGTATGTTGCAACACAAATGTACTTACAGTTAATGTGGATAAGAAGATTAAGGAATTTCAGGTGAAAATTGCAGGTATAGCCAATTCTTTTGATGGATTAAATTCATTGACTACATCCATTGATGGTCAAATTTTGGTTTTGAAAGCCCAAATCTTTGTTCTTGAGAAAGAAAAAGACAAAATCATAAGAAGAGCCAAAGGTCTTAGAGGCTTGGTGAATCCCCGGTTGGATTCACTCAGTGTACATAAGGAGTGTATGGATATGGTTGGAAAGCCCACACCGGCAGAGTTAAGTGAGAAAGAGTCATTTGCTCATATGCTAAATGGACTTGTATCTCTTTCCAACACTTTCAAAACTGGTTGGGATACTTATCTTGAGCTATTGGAGAAGGCATATCCGAAAATTTTCAAATTTGTTAAGCTCCGATAAGATATTTTCGGGATACTCATTGTACAGTTTTGGATCTTTGACATTCTTTTTGAATTTTTGATGGCATTGATGTCAAAGGGGGAGTGATATAGATGTGAAAAAGAATAGGAGTTGTATACATTAGGGGGAGTATAGAGTACTTTTGATTATGATCATTGATGAATATTCAGCTCAAGGGGAGCAGGCAGGATGAAACCGGCAGATGAAACCTTGACCATTTTTCACACGAGTGTTGCCATCAATGCCAAAGGGGGAGATTGTTGGCAATTGACACTCAATTGGTCGGTTTCACTATGTTGTCATTGATGGCAACATGGTATCTTGTTCCGGCTTCATGTTTTGGTTCAGTTGTGTACCAACAGGCACTTCACCAGCACTGACAGGATAGAAGGATTTCTTTGGTTACCGGCAATGCAGGCCGACATGGTTCAGGATATGGTTATCGGAATTGGAGGTTAACATCTCTTGGATCCAACATCGGCAATTGATTTTGATAGGAGATTGTTGGCAATTGACACTCAATTGGTTGGTTTCACTATGTTGTCATGGATGGCAACATGGTATCTTGTTCCGGCTTCATGTTTTGGTTCAATTGTGTACCAGCAGGCACTTCATCGGTAGGCACTTCACCAGCAGGCACTTCACCCGCACCGGCACCGACATCGGCAGGATAGAAGGATTTCTTTGGTTACCGGCAATGCAGGCCAACATGGTTTAAAATATAGTTATCGGTATTGAAGGCCGACATCTCCTGGATCCGACATCGGCAATTGATATTGATATTTATGTTATCTAGCCGACATGTATATTGATATTGTAATTATCTTTGTAAGCCGACATGTATATTGATATTGTAATTATCTTTGTATGCCGACATAAGGAATGATAAACTGTATAGGGTATTGTTGACGTGTTTTTTATGCACATGCGAACACAGAATAAAATACCTAAAGGTACCTTATCCTCTCTTGAATAAAGTCTCCGAATGCTGAAGATGTCGCGAAAAGGATCAATCGGGATGACTTCAAGGTTCTTTGTATGTAGGATCTCTACGTGTGGATAAGCTCTCTGTGGTATGATGTGATTTGCTGGAATCACAAGGGGACTTACACTTGATGACTGAACTTCTGATTTGCTTTGAATATTGCTGGAACACAGGATTTTACTGCCTTAGATTTGAAAAAAAGGAAAAAAGATGAGGGTGAGGAAAGAATCTAATCCTAATACTAAGGAATGTAGGAGCAATGATTGAGCTTTGATGAAATTCTAACTAAGTCTTGTTTTGACATCCCAGGACCATCTCCACAAGGTTAGTGCGATCTTCGAAGGAAAGCTTTATGATGTTCAAATCATCATTGCAGGCATAGACACCATCAAGCTGATGCATATCAATGAAGAAGCGACAATTGAAGTTAAGCTTAAACTGAATGATTCCAGTTGACTACACAAGGCAAGTCTGCAATCAACAAACTGCTAGTAGTATGGATATGCGAATTTCACCATCAATCAAGCACATTTCTTCCACTCATCTAATAACATGAAATCAAGTATGAGAAGTATAGAGACCATGCAAATTGTCGAATCGACCCATAAATTTCACCATTTCTTCAATGAAGTTTTACAAGTCTCTTACAACAACATCTTGGCAACAATCTTTGCCTTCTCTCTGTACTCTACTCTAATTGCTATTCTATCAACTGCTAATCACCTTCTAACTACTCTCTATTCGCTAACTCTATTCTATTAACTGCTTCCAACTGCCTTTACAAATGAAGAGTCGGGGCTTATATAGTGCCCACAATACAATTCGATGGCTAAGATGAATTTGAGATCAATGGCCAAGATTCAATAATGAAAACCCTAATTAGGGTTTGTTACAACCATTACATAACATTTAATGCTCGACCAATGAAATAATTGTATTAATTGGACACATGTCTTCTCTGGAAAATTCAACCAATGGATAGCTGGGGTAGGTACATCGAAGTTTGTGCCACCTCCCATGAGTTAGGTACATTGAATCTGAACATGCTGAGGTGGACCAATCCGACTGGAGAAGTGATGACTGGGATGCCACCTCGTCCGACACTTGCAACTTGGTAGATATTCAACTTGATGTTGCTGAGAAGCTCGCTTTAATTAACTCTTCTGAAACTATCTGCTTCTTCAACGAACCCTTTGCTCTGACTTCTTGTGTCCTTGATGTGCAGGATGATGATGTACCTCGCCTTGGAATGCTGGATTGGAAGAAGTTATTCCTAATGATGCTTGACCGAAGAAGGTCGTCCTTGTTGATGCTTGACTGGAAGAGGTCGCCCTTGATCTAGCTTGATTTTCCAACTAGGGATCTCCATTTGATGCCTACACAAAATATTAAAGTTAGTCTTTTGAGCATCAAACCTCAAAGCATAAAATTTAAGACCTTTCAAAGGTAAAACTTAAGATATTAATTTGAAAAAAGTCATGATAAATCCAGAACTATACATTTTCAAATTAATTATGAATGGAATTTGGATCTTCAAGACTTAGATTTTACAAAATTGCAATGGGATCACAATAAGTCTTGAATAAGAACTTCAAAAATGATTCTTCATACCTCCTCTTTGATTGCTTAACTACAAAACCTTGGCAAAAGATGAAAGAAAACTGGATTTTGATGGACAAGCTTAGATTATAGTCCTCCCTTGGATGAATTACGCCTCCTCTAGCTTGGAAAAGAATAAACTCCACTAGCCTCTTCAAAAATCTGGAAATTCGCCTTCAAATACCTTCAAAACATCTGGAAATTATCCTCCAATCTAGCAAGAAATTCGCCTCTCCAATAGCCTTCAAGATGAATTTCGCCCTCCTTAGTCTCCACACTTAGTAGAAATTCGCTCCACTCCAGCTAGATTTCGCACCTTCAATTAGCTCTCCAAATTCGCACTTGAAAGGATGATTGAATGATTTGAATTGTGAAAAAACACCTCCAATATATAGAGCGCTCACCCCTTTGCTTCCTCTAGGCCGACTTGGCAAAAAGAGGTTAAAAAATAAATAAATTTCCAAAAAAAAGGGGGGCCGACTTGGCAAAATAAGTGAAAATAAGGCCTTGTGCGCTCCACATTTAATTTTAATTTAATAAAAATTAATTTTAAATGCCTTCACAATAAAAGTTCGATTTTTTAAGGCCTAAAATCAATTTATTAAATGCCAAAATGTCTTTATTTAATGCCAATTTAATTTAATTTTTTCAAATGCCCCAAAGTTAGCAAATTTTGGTGAATTTTAAGGAATGTCAACATTCAATTAATGCAAAAAATGAAGGATATCATCAATTTCGCCCTGGACCCTTGGTGAAGGCCAGGAGCGATTTTTCAATCTAGACCTTGCATACCTCCTTTTTTCCGCCCAAAACCTCATCTAGACATTTAAATGGCATTTTTAACTGGAATTTTGAGTTTGATTTCATTTGATATTTAGGAGGAAAGTGTATTTATTCCTTTTTTGCCCTGGACCCTTAGAGAGGGTCAGGAGCGCTTTTTGTTTTTTGGGTTGATTTCCTCCTTTGTTGGCCACTCAAATTATATTCAATGGATAGAACATGCTTTCCTTGATCTCTTCCAATCATAAAATCACTTTGATCCTGCAAGAACAGTGCAAATTTGAAAATCAAGCTCCGGACCTTCAGTGAGGGTCAGGAGCGCTTTTTGCCATCATGATCAAATTGCTTCACTTTTCATCTCGAAATTCCTTGGCTAAGGAAGATGTTATCTTGTTTCATGCTATAAATAAATTCTCATGTCCAAAAAAGGATAAAATAGTGTGTCCACAAGAAATTTGCCCTGGGCCCTCAGAGAGGGTCAGGAGCGAATTTGCCTTCTCTAGGCAAAACTCCTTCATCCTTTGGTCTTCAAA
The DNA here is from genome assembly GCF_030272615.1 of Cryptomeria japonica. Lineage (NCBI taxonomy): Eukaryota > Viridiplantae > Streptophyta > Pinopsida > Cupressales > Cupressaceae > Cryptomeria > Cryptomeria japonica. Next base: position 263,386,374 of record NC_081408.1, read on the forward strand.
CGGGTTTGGGGCTTCATCATGCTCATTCCACCGCTCTTCTTGCCTTTAATACCTCATCTTGACCACAACAATGCTAAAAATGACCTTCATGGAGAATTTCGCCCTGGGCCTTCAGTAAGGGTCAGGGGCGAAATTATCTTTGTTGCCCAAAATTCAACAATTTTCAAACTTTCAAACTTTCAAACGCATCCAGTAACGTCCAATCTTCTCTCCGGGAAACCCTACACAAAACAAGTTAGCCAAAATTAGCGAGAAATACACTTGAACCACATTTTCGCCCTGGACCTTCAGCAAGGGTCAGGAGCGAAATTTACAATCTAGGCTAAATTGCTCAATCTTTTAGTTTCAAATCACTTCACAGGGCAAGGTAAGATCATTTTCAAGGCCAGGAACAAGGTTTCAAATTCAAGCGAGTTGGCAAACGAAATCTACAATGAATTTCGCTCTGGACCCTCAGCAAGGGTCAGGAGCGAAATTCCCAATCTTGGCCAAAATTCATCATTTTCTTCAAGGTGTTCAATCAATTCCAAAGTCCAAACAAAATGCTTTGCAAATCAAAATTTGGTCAAATAAGGCCAGGAATGAGTCCTAGGTTAATTTTCGCCTTGGACCTTCTGGAAGGGTCGGGAGCGAGATTCGCTTTGGACCTCCTGAGAGGGTCAAGAGCAAAATTCGCTTTGGACCTTCAGGAAGGGTCAGGAGCGAAATTTGACCTTTTGAACTCTCTGTCAAGATAATTTTATGGAATATAACATTTAAGTATAAGAATACTTTAAGTTATATTCCATATATACTTTCAGGATGTTTGAGAGTGGTTTCAGACCTCCAAGAGTTATATTGCAAAATCTAGTTTTTGGAGGTTTTCAGTTTCCAGACTTAGTCAAATTTCAGGATCAGGACATTCCAGACTTAGCCAATTTTCAGGATCAAGACTTTCAGACTTAACCAATTTTCAGGATCAGGACTTTCAGACTTAGCCAAATTTCAGGATCAGGACATTACTCAAGCCGGACTTGCTATCCATGTGATCCCCTTGGCGACACTCAAAATGCAAAGGCTAACTGACAAAACCCTAAAAAACCTAAAGAACAAACCCTAGAAAGCAAAAAGCAGGGGTCCCCATTTGCAATGGGGCGATGTGTGAAATGGTCACAACAGGTATATAGGTCAGTTGGATTAGATCATTTTTGATATAGGAGATTATGGAATATGTGGATGTGATATGATACGAAATATATTTGAGAGATCATGTATGTGAGGATATTTATGTAAGGGTTATTCCGGTAAAGGGTTTAGGGTTTCAGACCGAAACAGACAGAGCTTAACTGGAACTGTATTATGGCATAGAAGATGCTATTCTAGCAGTTCACTCACTTCTCCGGATTGAAGTCTGGATTTATATGTAGTCAGTGAGGCTCCTTTTGTGATTGAGCAGTGTGCTCTAGGCTGTAAGCCTTCCTGCAAGTGCAGGCCCCTTATATTTTGTAATATCTCTTCATATGGCCAGTGGATTGATATTGTGGGTCACAAATCCCACCGTGGTTTTTCCTCTTTGAGGTTTTCCACGTATAATTTTGTGTGTTATGGTTCTCATTTATGTGATTGGCTTATTGGTTGCTTTACTTCTTTCAATTATGTATGTACCGATATATCGGTTGGTGTATGCATGTTTTAATAAGGCTAAAATTGATCATTCCGTTATAACACTGATTCACCCCCCCCTCTCAGTGTTATTGGATTCCAACATATATATTCATACATAAATGAAATTAGACATAAGCAATATATATAACTGATTTTCCTATTACTATCATACATATTGCAGTCTATATAAATATTACTACTAAATTCTGCATAAGGACATTATAAGGCTTCATATATTAAGCATACCACCAAGAACAAGATGTTACTGCCTGTAACTTAACAAAAGTTCTGATCTGATCTGATCAATGGTGATGTCATTGGATGCTTTGATTCCTTTCCTTTATATCTCTCAATGTGAGGGAGAGGTCACACCTCTTCATCATGTATGCCCTTTGGCAAGAGACACACCCTTTCACCATTAGCACCCTTTGAAAGAGTGCAACTCTTCATTATTTCTGACCTTTGACAGGGACACAACCTTTCACAATCAGATCTGCACTTCTTATTCCCAAATTATCCCCCTTCAAATGAGTTCTCTTCTCCCTTTTATACCTCATATTTGGGGGAGTCGCAACTTATCATTTCATGCCTTTTGACCATTCATTAACTTTAATCAAATTTTAATCATATGTAATTATATTCCTTTATAGTTTAATTAAATTTTTATTTATTATTCTTCTGCATTTTAAATTTTATTATTATTATTTATTTATTAAATTATATTTCAAAGTGGGGACATTACACAAATCAGCATTTGACCTTCAATACTACTCCTTAAATTTTTAATTCATATGTGCTTGATTACATTCACTCAGATTACTTGCAAGTGTGTTTCACACCAAGCAATTGCTCCTAAACCCTAAACGCTGGCATGGCAATAATTTATGTTAGTTTAGATACCTAATTTGAGCATTGCGCATCATTCCAGGGGCCAAGAAAGCAATCAGCGTACCATTTTATTGGGTTTCACTTTAGCATTTCCATAGCTTGTGTGCTTTAAGCAATCAAAGGAAGCTACTAGTGTTGAAGATGGTAACCATTTATTTGGAAGATATGATGCTCGGCATCAGTTGTCCCCCAATCATCACTATGTCTTCTCATCATCAAAATAATAAGTTATTATTAGCACAGATTTGGATATTCTTCTAATAACTCAAAACTAGTACACATTTTGACAGAAATCTACCGTTAAACAGAAATTGAATAGCATCCCTGCCAAGTAGATATTCATCCCTCTTTCACAGCTAGTTGCCATTTCCTTCATATTTCTATTTACATTTTTATAGGTAAATCTGGTATGGAAGTCTCAGGGCTCATATACCAATAATTCATGCTTACTAAAGCAACCGAGCTCAATATCAAGCTTGTATCTGACCAAAGTTAATATGATGAATTTGAAGAAATTTACCATATGTATATGGTACTTTTATCTTACTGGATAAAAATGCCAAAATGTCATTAGTGAAAAATAAATTGAATGAATGATTCAATAATCGGATGATTACATTGAACGATATACACACATATATATAGAGGTTACAAGACGATGTTCTATAATTAGAACATAACATTAAAGTAAAAGATTAAAGAGCTAAAAGCTAAATTAAGCTTAAAAGCTAATTAACTAAAAAGAAAAAGCTAAATGTTAAATAAAGCTTAAAAGCTAACTAACTAAAAAGAAAAAGCTAAATGCTAAATAAAGCTTAAAAGCTAATTAACTAAAAAGCTAAATGACCATTAAACAAGGAACTAAATATAGGTGACTAAAATATAATTAAATATTCTAATAATTAGTCCTGGCATTTAGGAAAGAAATATAATGTATTGTATGTAATTAAAGTTTCAAAGCACTTGCTGTTTAGAATATGCATTTTTTTATGATTACTATATCCATTCTAAATTTAAATTTATTTTATTCAGATTGCTACTGCCCAGCGAAAAACGACAGATACTACCATACTTACAACCTAAAAATGTTGCTACCTTGTCTGTCGCAAAGTTCTCCGACAGGAGATGTGCACCTGTCCCTGCAGGCAAACCCAATGACCCGGTCATCATACCACATTGCTGGAGAAATCATCCCAGCCCTGTGAACAGTATAATCCCAAAAGTCTCCTTTGTGTACCTAGCAGGAGGTTTTTCCAATTCAAGGATTGCCTCTTGGCGATGGCATTTATAGTCATCATCGAGTCCCCTTTATGCAAATCTGATTTATCCCAGAAAAGAAAGCCAACCTAAAGTCCAAGAATAAAGGCCTAAGACTTGGCCTTTGTGCCATCTATGAATTTCCTAGAAAGTTAGATGCAGCTTTGACCAATAAACTAAAACTTGGTGACACAACCAAAAATCCCTAAGGAAGTGTCACCAAAGCTATTCTTAAAGAACACACAAGGTTAGGCAACCAGTTTTACCTTGCTCATGGGGATTTTGCCTGGATTAACCCATTGAGCCTCGTAAACAACTTTGTATTCGATCCTTTTTGGGCTTTGCTCCAATTATTTTCATTTTTTCCAATATTCCTACTTAGAATTTCTTGCCCCTTGACATTTAATTGTCATTCCTAATTATTGCAATGATAACACATACACATAAACAAATCAACATTTCACCTTCCATCCCACTCCTTATATTTTCAATTTATATGTGCTTGATTACATTCACTTCGATTACTTGCAAGTGTGTTTCACACCAAAATATTGCTCCTAAACCCTAAACGTTGGCATGGCAATAATTTATGTTAATTTAGATATCTAGTTTGGATTAAGCATTGTGCATCATTCGAAGGGCCAAGAAGGCAAAGAGCGTACCATTTTATTGGGCTTCACTCTAGCATTTTTCTTCGCATTTCCATAGCTTGTGTGCTTTAACCAATCAAAGGAAGCTACTAGTGTTGAAGATGGCAACCATTTATTTGGAAGAAATGATGCTCAGCATCAGTTGTCCCCCAGTCATTGCTATGTCTTATCATCATCAAAATAATGTGTTATTATTAGAACAGGTCTGGATATTCTTTTAATAACTCAGATCTGATACACGTTTTTGACACAAATCTACTGTTAAACAGAAATTGAATAGCATCCCTCCCAAGTAGACATTAATCCCTCTTTCACAGCTAGTTGTCATTTCCTTCGTATTTATATTTATAATTTTGCAGGTAAAACTGGTTTGGAAGTCTCAGGGCTCAAATAGCAATAATTCGTGCTTATCACAGCATCCAAGCTCAATATCGAGCTTGTATGTAACCAAAGTTAAAATGATGAATATGAAGAAATTTACCATGTGTAAAATACGTTTATCTTAATAAAAATGCCAAATAAATGTCATTAGTCCTGGCATTTAGGAAAGAAATATAATGTGTTGTATATAATTAAAATCCCAAAGCACTTGTTGTTTAGAATAAGCAATTTTTCATGATTACTGTATCCGTTCTGAATTTAAATTTATGTTATTAAGATCTCTATTGTTCAGCAAAAATGACAGATAGTACCGTACTTATAACCTACAAATGTTGCTACTGTGGCTGTCGCAAAGTTCTCCAACAGGAGATGTGCACCTGTCAACGCAGGCAAACACAATGACCCGGCCATCAAACCACACTGCTGGAGAAATCATCCCAGCTCTGTGAACAGTATAACCCCAAGAGTCTCCTTTGTGTACCCGGCAGGAGGTTTTTCCCTACCTTAATCTTTAATCTTAACACCTAATAGACAAACCCGGTGTGAAAAAATTATTTTGAAAAATACCAAAACTTCGAGCCCGGTGATACATCACCCAGGTTGGACAATTCCATAGCAACACAAAAAACGCGGAAACCCTAGTTTCGGCATTTCTGGCTCCACACGGATCAAACTAATGACAGTAAATTTCTCAAAACATGAGAACAAAATGTTATGTATATGCGTTTAATGATCCAGAATAAGTAGAATACTTAATTCTTGTACCTGTTTTAGTCTGAAAATAATTAATTTTGGCTGCAGTATTGATCTGATTGATTACATAGATTCGCTGAGAAAACAAATAAAGATTTAGGTATTACCTGCGTTAGGATATGTCTCCAAGCCATTCCTATTAATCCCCTCAAAATTTCCCAACTGAAGATTCACAAATCTGTCAAAATTTGACAAACACGTACAAATATTTTAGGGCGGGGAATTTGAAAGAAAGACATTGTATAAAAACAAATAAAAACAGTAGAGACTAAAAGTTGGCTGTAAATAATACACGTCAGAAGAAAGAGACCAGGACAACTTTCTGAACAAATCAGCTTTCTCCGACTTATCAAAACTTAGAATCCATGGCCATGGCAGTAAATTGTGCGTGGAATTAATGAAGGATTACTTTTTGAAGTATATCGGGCTTCTTGTCGGGGTTGTTAATTTGGATAGTCAAAAATGGAACTTGGAGAAGGGTTATGTAGACTGCTTTGTTGGAATTCTCCGGTAGGGTCATTTGGGAAACTTCGTATAGCAGTAATCTGGATAATCTTTGGTTGTACTGGTGGAATTTGTACATCCATTTTTAATTTTATTTTTTAATTTAGTTTTGAGTTTAGGTGGGTGAAATAATTAAATAAAATAAATGTTAAGTGGAGTAAATATTTGTCTTTTTAGTATAGAATTATTGATTAAGATAATTGAATTTCAATATGTTTCTTATAATTAGGAATATTAATAGTATTGGTGAATAAATCAGGGTTTCTTAACAATTAAGGAGTAGAAAGATACTTAACATAAATAAATTGTAAAGGGTTTTGGATCCTTCGAAACTTGTTTTTGCCTTAATCAAAAACATAAATAAATTGTACATATTAAATAATTTTATTTATTTTATGAGATTGATAGATACTTTATTTTATTTACTTAAGGGATATTTGTGCATCAACGAGATCTTTAAAAGTCTTATATATAATATATCAATTTTAAAATGTTGAGAATTATGGATGCACATACAGACATTTATAAAGTTTGCAATAATAAAAAAATATAAATTTTTTTTAATATATCAATGGCTTGCTGTGTGATGTGTTGTTTGGAAAAGTAGGAATAATATTTTAAGATTGAGTAACAAAAGCAAAGTATTGATTTCAATTTGTAAATATTAGGTATAATAAAGATTGAAACATTTTAATAGAAACGCATATTTTATTCTAACGTTGTGATTAACAATTCAAAGTATGATGGCATATTAATGGGCCTTGTCAAGTTAATCTAAATTTCGAACAAATCTTTAAAAGTGGAATGGTCTAAGTCGAAGGCAAGGTGGTACAAAATCAACTTTGATGGGGCTTCCAAAGGGTAACCCTGATCCTTTAGGTGTTGGGTTTGTGGTTTAGGACTGGGAAGGAAATATAGTTGTGATTCGTGTGACTAAGTTAGCGGAGGGCACAAATAATGAAGCTGAGGCATAAGGCATGATTGAGGCTCTAAAAATGGCAAAAAGTTTGGGTTTGCAAAACATTCACCTTGAAGGTGATTCACAAATAATTATCAATGCAATTAATAAAGGGGAGACTCATGCTTGGAAATTAAATAAATTCATATATGTAGCCAAATCCATTTTAGAAACCTTTGAGGATTATGAAGTTATTCATGTGGTATGCTCAGGTGATGAGCTGGTAGACAAGTTGTCGAGTTGGGCGCTTTCCTTAAATGATGAAGGGAAGGAGTATGATAGAGCATTTCAAGGATATCAATCTTGGATTAAGCATGTAAAAGTACGATGCAATCTTCGGGGAATATTTGTAATTTGGCAAGGTGGCCATCGAATGTGACGGGGGTTGGCTTGGGGAGTTTTAAATCTCGCAAAGATTACTATGTGGAGAGTAGTTGAAACAACGGGTGGTGGGTTTCCCAAATAATGGAGGCTACTTTCTCTCTCATCACCCTGAGACAATAGATACCCTTCATGGGATGGATTTCTGAGAAGAGGTTGAAGGGATTGTTTAAGTTTGAAGAGGAAAATTTTCTTGCAGATATTGGAAGTACCCTTTGGCGAGGAGTTCTTGACAACAAAGCATAGGTACGAGACTAACATTGACATAGTATCAATGTTGGTGGCTTGGGGACTGAGGTGGGCAATGTTGGGACCTCCAAAATTTGGCTAATGATTTTATGCCCTTTCTCATGAAAAATGATTATTACCCCTTGACTACCTCTACCTTGTGAGAGTATTATAATTCAATGTGTTTCCTAGCCTAAGATAATCTGGACCAAATAAACAAAAATCATGACGAATCCTCTGAGTTTCTCCCTAGACCATGTTCGAATTGTTTGAAAAACAAAATGAAATCTTGTATCCTAGCAGGATTTCGCCAAGACTCCATATGGTTACACTAAAAATGAACTCTTTGCATGAAGGAAAAATCGTATTGGCATAACCATAAAAGTCGACGGAATGAAAATCATGTCCTACTGAAAGGTCATGTCACGGTGAAAAATAGTTTATCAAAGAGACACCTTCCATGTCTCACCGAAATGCAAATATCGGTAAGACATTGAAAATTTGCCATGGCCACAAGAGGTCTTGCCAAAAGCCAAAGTTATGTCGAAAAAGGGATTATCGATGTGACATCTCCCATATCTCACTAAAACATGAACTCTGGTGAGACACTAAAGGTCTGCTAGGGGTGAACTGAGTCTTGACGAAGGATGATGTCACACTAAAAGCAATGAATGTCGAACAGGAGAAAGAAGGGGCCCACTTGAACAAGTCATGGCCTAGGTGGACCAATGAACGGTCACCTAATGGGTACTTGCGGATACATGGACAAGGTGGGCTGAATGCACTTGCCTCCCGTATGCACTATTGTGCAATCACTTTACATAAGATCAATGGTTGTGATCTTCGCACAACTACGCTACTAAATGAAGATGAGCAACCAAGTTAATTATGCAACACTGCAATGTCGATGAGACATTTCTAAATCTTAGCAACAACTTGTTTCGGTGTGAATTCATATTTTGATAAGGCTTTCCAAGTAGATAACTGAAGTCACATTTCCTACCAATGAGTTGTTTTCGGTGTAGCTTCAGGTGGTCTTGGCGATAAGCAAGGGAGTTCGATGTAACATCAAAGTTCAACTAGATGATTCTAAGGGAATTGTCGAATTCCTAGCTCTTGTTGATAGACCATGAGATGAAGTGGGGACCATAGCTGACCCATGTTGACATGTTGAGTTGAAAGTCGTTGGTTGGTCTATGTTGGAGCTTGTGTGGCACATGGGCCCCAAAGTTCAAATATGAAATACAACAGTTATCTCCCGCCATCACGCATGCTCTTTGACATACACAAGAAACGACTGCAGGGTAAGATGGAACAAAGGGATGTTGGTATTCCCCACCGCTCTGCAGGCCATAAAGGAGCACAAGGAAAGACTCGCAAGGCAACAGGAAAAGAGAAGGCTCGGGGATCAACTAACGCAGTGATAGGGTTTCAGAATGTGCAGGGAAATCAAATTTAGGGAATTAAGAAATGACATAGTGATTTGTTGCAACATAAACAGTATGTCAGGATATAGTAAAATCATATATTCCTCTGTCGTAACTAGCAGGGTAATAAAATGTAACTGAAATCAAATATTTTGTAGATCAGATTTTGAGAGGAGACACCTATCAACTACAAAAGAGGTATATTTTGTAAATCAAATTTTCAGCAATCTAAAAGAGCCAAGCATCAACAAATAACCAAATTTAGGGCTTCCTTTTATTCAAGATGTCTGCAGGATTATCATATTTTTCAATCTGATAAGGGAGCTTGAGCAAGCAAAATAGGATTCCAAACTATCTCCAATATCTACCACCTATAGAGAAACAAAGAGGAATGTTTATCTATGTCAGGAAGCCCAAAAAGTTGTTTGTCTTTTTTTGTCAGTTAGTTACCTAAATTTTGATATTGTAAAAGGTCAGAAGTTTGTTGCATCCTCATTTTCTATAAGAGGATAATCAAGGCCTTATTCTGAAGCTTCTTCATCCTCAAAACAAAATAAATAATACATTTAGTTCTCAAAGAAGCCTGCATGTTTATCTTTCACCAAGGGTGAATAGTATGCAACATTGTTCATAAGTTTTGCAATGCAATGTTGTGATTCAGCTATATGTCCTACATATAGTGAATTTTGCAGAGGATAATGTGCACGTATTTTGTAGATATAAAACATCTTGAAATCCAATCTAATGATTTCTAAGTTAATTCTCTTTACTTGTTATCTAGAATCTTACATGAAGCAATAAAATCAAGGGTTTTTTGGTTCATATGTCTTCACTGTGTTGTTCAGTTTGAATAAATTTCAGCTTCTTCTAAAGTAGAGGGTGAAATTTGCTAATCTTTATTCAAAGGGGTTCCATGTAGAGAGAAAGTACTGAGTTGTAGTTATGAAATTCATTTCATGCTATGAGTGATATAAGGTATCAATCGTACCAAGCAAAGGATAGTGCAAAATATGCATGTTTTGTATTGTAATAATGTTTCATATAGCATCTAGCCCAATGGACAAGGCACTAAACACAATATTGTGTTGCTAATTATGGCAAGGAGAAAGTTTTATCAAACAATACAATAACCATTTTTTTTAATTCATTTTCTACTTTCAGGTACATGGGATAGTTAGTTCTCATTGTGATCAGAATTGCATAAGGATGAAGGTCACATCCTACGAGAACATATGTGTTGTGGCATCACATAAACCTGAAGTTATCAATAATGCTACTATAAGGGATACCCGGCTTGGTTTTACATGGCCTAAAGTGTAGAGAGTGTGATCAGTCCCTTGTCCCTGGTCATCACTTTGTCAGTTGGTCCACTTATCCAAGGCCTTGGAGATTGATATTGGTCTCTCATAAAGGAACTTTGGAGTAATCAGTTGGAAGCACCAACAGGGAAGAAGGAAGAAGTGGAGTGTGTGGTGAAAGGGTGTGTGGATGAAGACTGGCTCTACGAGATACAATTAGTGCTTGGTCAAGCCATTTCATGTACTAGGTTTTTTCCCGCATAGGTGGAGCAAGGGTCGTCAAAGGAGACACCACAATAATTGTTGCCTTTAATATGATGGTCGAAGGGGATGAACAAAGACGAGTGCATGCTCAAAGCTTACATCAGGTGGGACTCTCTAAAGTTATTCATCTATGACAACAAGCACAAGTGCATGAAAGGAAGAAGAATGTAAAGGTCGTAAAGGAGACTGAGATAGGGCTTGAGATCAAGGATTATTTGGTCAATGGACCGCTGAAAGTCGGGGGGAAAAAATAGTAGTTTTTTGGAGATTTTTAGTGAAAGTTGTGTAGTTCTTTGAAAAAGTGTATAGGTTTATGTTTCAAAACTTTCAAAATAGGGGTAGATGGTGGAAAAAAAATTTGGTTAAAACTATCGATGATTATATAGTTATAGTTTATTTTGAGGGATGAACGTATGGAATGGAAGGGCAGATTTGGGTGAATATAGTAGTTTTAGCAATGGTTGGTGTAGTCACACAAATCTGTCCAGCTTAATTAAATAAATATTCGCTATTTATTTGATTAAAAATCCACTAGCCGCTAGTTAATTAAATTAATATTTAATTAATTCATCCCCAAACATTCTTCTATTAATTAAATAAATTATTCAATTTATTTTAATTCATTCATTAAATCAAATTCCAATCAATTAAATAAATAAAATCTATTTATTTAATTAAATCCCCTTATTCCTCTTTTAAATAAATTAAATAAAACATTTATTTAAATCATTATCCCCCCCCACTTGCATTTTCCTACAAATGCAACTTGCACACATTTATTGAAATAAATGAATTTTTATTTTAATAAAATCCTATTTTCCCTCACCCACCAAATCCACTTGCAAAATCTAATCCCCTTCTAGATTCTTCTAACCCCTTCCTAATTAGCCTAATCCATCCCCTAATTATTGTCACATTCCTAAGCAAAATAGAGTCACTTCTCAAAGACTCCAAAGTCTTTGAAAAGCATTTAATGCTTTGTGTGTTCAACAAATTAACCCCCAAAGTCTTCAAAAACCATTTGTGGCTCTTACATGACCATTTATGGCTCTTACATAACCATTTATGGTTATTTCAAAACTTGTCCCCACAAACATTTATTGTTTTGACCATATTTATCCATTTCACATTTGCACAAGAGTTTATCCATTGGATAAAAACTTTATTCTTTGAATAAATAGTTTATTCATTCAACCAACCTTGACTTTAGCTCCCAAGGTCATATCAAGCATTTAATGCTTATTCCCTCCCCTTTCAACCTATCTCACATTGACACTTGTCATCCTGGGATTGGGTTGAAAGCCCTCACATGGATTTGAAATCATTCAATCCTGACCCTTGTTGAGATTGCTCAATCTCAACCATCCATTGCTCCATTTTTCCTATAAATAGAGCCCATTTCTTCATAATCCAGATCCTGAAAACTTGTATGCATTTAAGCTATAGGCATTTTAAGAGAGCATTTTAGCATAATTAACTCATATATTGTCATTTTGGATAAAATCAATCATTTTAGTATCAATAGCTTAATATTTGCTTCTTTATTTACATTTAGAGCAACATTTCAATCTCAATCCTCCATAAGCATCCATAGTGCAAAAAGCTGCTGAGAGCTACACTATTTTGGAACTTGGAGAGGAGAGGAACAAGGGAGAAGGAGCTAAGAGCATGCTAAGAGGCATTTGGAGATGCCTCATTATCTTTGTTTCATTAATTAGAGATATTAGCATGATTTTAGTGTCTCTCTTGATATGCCTGTTTAGATTAGTTTTTGATTAAATAACACTAACGGTTTCTTGTGTGTTTTGTGTTGTTTCTCTTAGACTAACCTTGTCCATTTTGCAGGGCATCAGTTGGTAAATGAGGTAGAACAATGTTTAAGACAATGTTTTAAATTTTGATTTAATGGTGGCGAAGTGGATATGTACTTTGTATATTTCTAATATATTAATAAAAATCACATTATTACCAACCAAAAAATATACAATTCAAAGTATGATAGTAGAGAGCAAGGAACCACAATACTAAAGTCAATTTGTTAAGTAATTGTGAGTTATCTTATAATGATTTCTTTAAATATGTCAATATTTGCGATTCATTTTTTTTTTAAATTGACATAATATTTTTATTTGTCTATGTAGAGAAGACTTTTAGTACCTTGTTTTTATTGTCGATAGTCTAAAATGTGATGTCTTAAGCTACTTGATATCAATTGATAAAAAAATTTCATTTGTAAATGAATAATTTGTTTTTTTAGTTTGATATATAGAGATAACATTATTATTTTTTAAAGTATGATGCAATTACACATTCTTATTTATAACAAAGGATTTTATTAAATACATTAGTTATAATTTAGTAAGAATCTCTTCAAACTCTTTGTCTTTAAACTAAACTTTAATGGTATTCAAGATAGTATGAACATGTAAGTACTTATAAATGACCTCTTCACTCATGGTTGGAGCATTGTGACCACTGCCAATAGACATCTCACATATTACAAATGATTTCTTTTGTTTGATTCTTTTCTCAGATTTGGTTCTCACTTATTTTTTATTTTTTATTTTATTTAATTAATAATTGTTGTCATGGTGCTTCCAAAGGAAATCTGAGGAGGTTGGGTATTGGTTGCATCCTTAAAGACCACACTAGTAGTCTTATTACTACAGGTTGGACAAGAATTTAGGATGGATCAAACAATATTGTTGAAGCCCTATCTTTTATTTGGTTTGAGACTTATAGTTAAGGAACACATTCAAAATTTGGTAATCGAAGGTGACCCAATGAATATTAACCTTGCGCTCAATGGTTTTCATGCTCTTAATTAGAGAATTAAATATATTATTCAGGAAATTAGGTTTTCTCTCCTTCAGATTCAAAATTATTAGATTATGCATTGCTACAGAGAAGCCAATCTGGTTGTTGATTTCCTTGCCAATCTGGGATGTGTCATCCTAGAAGGGGAGATAATAATTTTTCATGAGGACCTATTTCATCATGTTGAGATCAATAAGATAGTTGAGGTGGATCAGACACCTTGATATACTTTTTTCACTAATCATGTTGTTGTTTTGCAAATAATTTCCTTCATGAGTTGGGATTGCATGGTGATGTCGGCGGTTGTCCTTTTTTTGATTATTTATTTAATAATCTCATCATCTCATGTACTTGCTGGAATTTTGAGATGATGTTGGATTTTGTCATCACTCATTATGAGGAGCACATTCATTTCAAAATATTCTACTATGTTCTCTCATCTTGACACCTTATGGACTCCATGTGTGTCTCCTCAATCGGGTTGCATATGGTAAGATTGGATTTTGTCCTTCTTAAGGTTCCAATCCTTCACTCTAGGATAGTTGGAAATCTTGTAATTCATCCTTCATTGCCAACTTCAATACTGCTCATGCCAAGTATTTTATTCCTCTTCCTCAGGTTTTTTCGGACAAGGCTCAGGGTGGGCGAATTTAATCTATTTGAAACTTGCGCAACTCACTCATGCTTAGCTCTCTTCATGTCATATTGACATGTGCTTTCCGATTTTGTATCTCATTTTGCACGTGCTCCATTTTGTTTACATGGCCTCTTCTTGGGAGTATTTTTCAGATGGTGTCTCTCCTTTTTTCCAAACATGGCCTTCAGAATTTGCCTTAGGGGTAACTATTTGGACATGAGGTTTCAAGGGAATGTTCCCATTTTTTCCCTATCATCTGCATTTGTTGTCCCTTGTGCAATTATTTAGTTTGTTTTGTCATCTCTGCTCAGCCCAAATTGGCTTCTGGCAAATCCAAACCTTCTACCTATTGATGCTACTTCATGGTTTGCTACAGCCATAATGGACTTGACTGGCTCCGTCGATTTCACCAAAGTCTTGGTTGGTATGTTCATTCATCCTTCTTTATATTCATGGGATGAGTTAATTGCTAAGCTTTTCAGTTATAATCTGTACATGGGATTTCAATGGATTAGGGGCTTCATCAATAGAGACGAAGTGCTCATTGAATTTGTGTCATTGTCCCTTTTCACCTCTATTTAGAATGGTTTTATGTTCCCATCTCTTGTTCCTTTCTTCTCTTGGCTACATTATTATCATGCCACCATTCCAGAACCATTGTATTCTTTAGCTGGGATTAAAGTGACTAAAATTTGGGAATTGTTTCAGAATGTTGTCATGGATCCCCATGGTTTCCCCTCTTCATTTCCCGTTCCTAATGATCTCGCTTCTTCAGATGGCAGTTCCACTAGTGGTTAATTGGTTTTTGGGTTGTCTTCCTCCAGTTTTTTATCTCTTTTGATCTCCTTGGCTAGAATCTTTTAGGAGTTATGTGACATTCATGCTCCATACATTCAATTTTTGGTTCTCTTGGTCCATCCTTTTGTCGATTTCAATCGACTTCCTTTCAGAATTTTAGACGGTCAACTTCTCTATTATAGCCTGGTTTGTGTTTTGTCGAGTTGCTGAAGTTTTTCATCTAGATAATCTGATGTTGTTGTGAGGGGTTTTTGCAGGGCATATACTCCTCTGTGACATTATGATATTATAGCTTCCTCTCTGCTATCTATCTATATTTTGTTGTAAGTATTGTTACTCTTCCCTGGGGTTTGCTTCAATATTGTACAAATTCCTTATGTGGAATTTTTCTCAGGTCTTATTTTTATTTGACAGGGGAATTTTCTCCCATCCTATGAAATTTTGTCTAATATTATTGTATCTCTTATTTTTATTTAAATATTAATACATATTATAGGCTCTAGCATTTTATGTTAAAATAATAATAATAATTGTTTTCATGGTCTCAATTTCAAATAACCAAATATATTTGATTTGATTTTTTCGTGCTATTTAGCTTTGATCATTTTCATCACTTTGATTTTCCCACCCAAAGTATGATTTTTAGTTAGAGTATACGGGAAAGAGAATATTTAAAGTAGCTATAATTGAGAATTAAAATAATCTTACTAACATAATTCATGCATTTTAAATAATGATAACATTGATGATAATAAAAATTATTTGAGCTTTATTATTGCCTAGTTTATCAATTTTATTTTACCTAGTTTAGAAATGTAAGATAGTAGTAATTTTATCCTAGTATCATCTAAATAGAATTGTTTTAGATGCGTGTGATTAATTATATGTTGTTTTAAGTTGTTTAATTTACATGAAAATATAAATTTTAAAATATTGTTGTATAATACTATCAAGAATGGCATTTTTGATGTATAATATTAGAAATCGATAATTTAAGATATTGAGAATTAGGAAATTTTAAGAATATTCATTTGTTGATAAATAGGCCTAATACAAGCAATGACTAAATGTGTTATATATATATAAACACACACACACACACACACACATGTCGAGTCTGTACTAGCACAATTATCTTCCTTAGTCATTCATTAACTAACTCTCTAATATGCTATTAGGTTATCACTTATTTAGACACACTTTCGATGGGTTACCCATCAACCACTTTGGGCGCAACCCCCAATCAAAAGCCATTTTCCCAAATGACACTAGGCTATACTCAAACGAACTCCTAAACCAAGGAATACACAAGGTCTAAGAAAAGAAGTTCAAAATGATAGGAATACCCACTTGGTCAAACAGGACTTCATATGAGGTGCACTGACTGACTGTACTCTAACTAGAGACCTGATCAGCTATGGTCAACCACAAACCAACATTCAACACCCGCATAAAGGGCATGACCAGATATAAACCATCACATGAAAACAGTAAATACTCGAGATCAAAGACATAAGCAGGTACCCAAATCAATCATACGACATTATCCAATAAAACAAAATCAAAGACTTGCCATTTCTCAAGCAAATGCGAATACAAAAAATTAAACATGCATAGGCATAGATTGGAAAAGACAATCTTCTTTCCTATTATTTTCACACAACAATTAGTCCAGTTTTCTAATAAGTTTGATTGTAGTTTGTCTACCTCATCTAGGTACAAATCGTTCATGGTTTTCTAACTCATTAAGTTCATTTGCATCAAACATAACATAAATACATCATCATGAGTTTTTAAACCAAATTCACATGAATAAAATTAAATAAACATTAACCAACTAAATATGACATTTATTCTTCAAATAAAACATCATTCTCATACTAGTTCGAAAACAATTTCTCCAAATTCATCTTTTCCAGAACCAAGTTACACTTTTTAGATCAAGGAAATATATATTTAAAGAAACCAAATATAGATAATCCATTTCCCAAATTAACAAATTATTTCCTTGCATACATATTAAAAAAAACCCAAAATTAAATATTAATTAATTAATATATACTTATTAATCCACGATTAATAAAATATATAATTAATAATTAATAATAAAATTACAAATCAAATATTAATTAATATATATATATATATATAAATCTCAATTAATAAAATATATATTAAGTAATAATTAATAATAATAATAAATTATTTTAAATAATAATTAATATTATTATTATGGCTAATTGGACCTTCCTTAGTAGTATGGCATATCTGGAAAGAAAGGAATAGGAGAATTTTCAAGGAGGCATCGTTGTCACAAGTCATGCTTCTGGAAAAAATAAAAAATGCAATAGAAGAAGTAATAAATGGAAAGAAAATAATAAGCAGTCCTAAAATATACACTAATTGGGATGCACAAATGGAGAAGAGACGTGCCTTTAAAGAACCACCAATATATGTCCCCCCATCAAAGCATCTTGATGGAAATACTATCAAATGGAAGGCCCCTCCAAGGGGTTGGACAAAATTGAACTTCAATAGTGCCAGTAAGGGGAATCTGGGGGAATCAGGTATAGGAGCCATAATCCGTGATGAGCAGGGCAATATCCTTCATGGGTTGTTTGGGGGCATTGGAGTCACCACGAATAATGAAGCAGAGATTCGTGCACTAGAGGCAGGACTCCGTATTTGTATTAGACAGGGACTCTCTCGAATCATAATTGAGGGCGACTCACAGATTATAATAGATGGGATCAGTCAGTCAAGTTTTCATAACTGGAAGTTTAATAAATGGGTTCCCATGATAAAAGAGCATCTAAGAATAATTGAGAGCTACGAGATTGGGCATGTCTATAGAGAAGGGAATCAGGTGGCTGATTACCTTGCGAACCTCAGAGTTGGAGGAAATGATGACCCTGTTTACTTTTGCCAGGCATCTACTGTAGAGGATATCAAAGGAAAATGCTTGAAGGACTACCAAAGATATCCATGACAAGGGATCAGGTAGCATGCCTATGACTTTTTGACCCTACCGGCCTGTCGGGACATTGTGGTGGCACCTTGATAAAAATTGGTGAAGTACGAGACCAAAAATTCGAGCAGAAAAATAGGCTCTTTGGCGGTAGGATCACATGACCCCTAAACAATCCATCATGACGCCTAGAATTAGCCACCACATCAGTAATGGTATAATGCAGAATGGGTGATCCTAATAGGATATGGACAGGACATAATTGATTGATATCTCAAATCATGGCCTTATATGTCGATCCTCCTGACGATGGCAAGCTATGAAAGAGCGAGTGTCATTTTGGGAGCTTTGCAGAGACAAATTTGAGCAATGGCATATTTTGGAATGGTTAGTTGCATGACCTGTGAAAACACATTGAATATGCAATTGAGAAACCCGTTCCTCATAGAAGACTATGTGTATGACTCTGTTCGAGGGCTCGTGGGCATCACTCTAAATTTTAAAAGGCACTGGTGTGATGCTTTGGTGCTGGAAGTTGTTCTCCTGCCTTTGGTGGATATCATTGACTCTAGGGAGCGTGTGGTTGAATTGCTTGCAGGATTTATAAAACCATTCATCACGGACAACATTGCCAACGCCATCTTAAGTATGGAGGAGGCTGTCAAAGTGAGCATACTGAAAGTGTACTTCTAGTGTACATCACTCTAGCTTGTGATTAGCCTATCAAAGACCCTCGTAGGCTAGTAGGATTGGATAGAGGGTCACCTTGGCGTGGAGATCTCCTGGTGACAGAGCAGAGTACACTTCTAGGTTGCCAGAGTTTGTTTATGATGAGTTTTGCTTTGAGTTTGGCTTGGCCAGGCTATTTTTAGCAGTTGGAGATGGACCCCAACTATTTTTAGCAGACATCATGGTCATATGGGTGGTCAACTAGTGAGCTCTAGTTTCAGACGGCATAGCTAAATTCAAAATATTCGTGGAGTTAGACAAGTTTGAATGACTTAGCATTTATTATTAAGTGATTTAATAATAAAGTTATAAAGTGACTTTATATTATAATCACTTAACTTGAGGGTCAACTCATCATTAGACAGGGCCATGTTTTTAATTAAATTATCTAAGCCAGACTATTGAAATATTAAAATTAAATGCCCATTTAATGATTAAAATCGTTTTGACACCCAAAGTGAAATTAAATGAAATTACAAGCAAAATTGTAATTAAGAGGATTAGGGTACGAATTGCAAAAAAAAGGATATATAGCGTTGAGTTTGGAAAGAAGAGGATGGCTATTTTATTTTGACATTGTGAAATTGAAAGGGTTTTGCTCTGGAGACTAGGGTTTTCAGCCACCATTGGAGGACGTAGTTGCTTCAATGTTCACCATCTGAGCTGATGAAATATTCAGTGATATTTGGTTTCAGGAAGACTTCATTCAGATGTCTTATTTGCATCTAATTGCACAGAATTGAAGAATAAATTCACGAGAAATTATTGCAGATTTATTGAGGAAATTTTGGTGATTAACAAGTACGGTACAGATTGCTACAGTACCGCCGTACGGACTGCTACAGTGTCGCGTGAACAGTACCGCGTGAATAGTGCTACTGTACGGACTGCTACAGTACCGCGTGAACAGTAATTTTTTCAAAAAAATTAAAATTTGCAATTTGCAGATTTTTCAACTACTGGGACAGCAAAAATCAGGTTTTTTATCTTACATTGTAATGAATTTGTTTTCCAGGCATATTGGCCATAAAACAGAACAACATTCCCTTGATAGTCTCGTAAATTAATTCCAGCAGTAATATTATTGTTTCAGTATTATTTTAAGCATAGGATTTTATTTCAGTATTGTATCATTGCTCATTATTACCAAAAAAAACACAAAAAATCCATAAACATTCAAAAACCAAAACGAATTCAAATCTACTGCATTCAAAAGAAACAGTCAGCAGAGGAGAGCCAAGTTGGGTTCTTACACAAAGTGAGCATACTGAAAGTGTACTTCTAGTTTGACAATTACCTACCCTCTGATACTGAGGATGACCACGAAGAAGAAGTTAGTGTGGATGGTGAGGATAGTGAGGATTCTGCAGGGGATGATGAATCTGTCGACAGTGACACCATTTGAGAGATGGCCCGTAGGGAAGTCTGGAAGGAGGAACGTGAGAGATTGAAGACATTCAAAGAGAATGCATGGGAGGTATTTAGATGTGCAGTATTCAATGGAAACATGGAACCTTTTCGAAGAGTGACCGAGTCTGATGATTGGTGGCTCCCGGAGAACTCCACCCGCAATGCAATCAACATTGGTGAATTCGTTGTTGGGATCTATCAAGCCATTGGGGGGCAATTGTAATTTTGGGGTAGTGTTGGATGATATATGTAATTATGGTCTATTAGCATGGGAAAATGTAGGGAGTGTATGGTCGACAAGGTTTCTCTTGTCTAAACTATATGTAATTTTTCATAGTTTTAAGCAATATATGGAGCTATCCCCATTAATGATAGCACTTACCTTAACAAAATAAAAAAAAATAAAAAAATATTATTATTATATTTTTTTAACAAAAAAAACAAAAAAAAAACAATGATACTGGGGTACCCACGTGGGCCCCCTCCCCTTTTCCCAAGGGCATTGGCAGCAGACGCTACCATCGGTAACGCTGCTACCAATTGGTAGCAGGTCGCTACCCTTGGTAGCAGTTCGCTACCTTGGGTAGCGTTGCTACCTTTGGTAGCAGCCGCTACCTTTGGTAGCCCTACTACCACCCCACGTGGTGGGGTTTTCCGACCACGTGGGGGGGGAGGGGGTTACACTCTTTTTATATATATATATATATTTTTTTTAATTTTTATTTTATAAAATCTAACAAATACATAACCCCAGTCTCTGGGCATTCTCAAACCCAGACATATGTAAATTTTTTCTCTTTTTTTTAAAAATGAATTAAAACAAACATTTCCCAATCTCTGGGTATTCATAGACCCAGATTAAAATTTTAAACAAGAAACCAATACTCAGAAAAAAAAATTCTGGGAACAACCTCTCGGACATTTTTCCAGAAAATAAAAAAGAGATTAACACATATAAATGCATTTTTTTTTTATAATCTTTACCAAAACCCCCCAATAAAATAAACTCAGAAATTTTCTGAGACAAAATAGAGAATGGATTCAGCCTAATTTTAAAACACAATTTCTTTTCCAAAATGAAGAAATGGATTTGCATCCATGAACAAAGGGTTCAAAGTTAAATTAATTTCTCACTTCATAACCAAAATGAAAGAGTTTTCTGAAAGAAAAAGGCAGCCACACACACACACAAGAAGCTCCTTAGATTCAGACAAACTTCAACAAAAACAAAGGGTTGACCAAAATGCCAACCTTGAATGCTATCCTGGAGGTATTGAAGATGAGCTCCACCTGCAAAATTCGCAAACTCCTTCCACAAAATGCCCCCAAATTCTTTCCCAAATTTTTCCATAAAAATTGCTCTCCAAAAATCCTCCCGAAAAATATTTTTAAACCTAGGTTAAATGGGAAAAGTTTTGACCAAAAATCCCATTTTTTGAATTTAAAATAATTTTATTTAAAATACAATCCCAAAATTCTTATTTTTGAATTTAAAATACTTTCTTTTAAATAAAATTCAAAAACCATTATTTTCAACAAATCAATAAAACTTGCTTTTTCTAATTAAAATTGATTTTCCCAAATAATTGAAATTAACCTTTCTATTCCAAAATGCCAAAGAGATTAAATTAATTCTATTTCAAATAAATTTAATCTTTCCTTTCAAAAAGCATAACTGAAAAATATTTATCATTTAAAACTAACCATTTAATTGAACTTGCTACCAACTTGCATTGAGCAATTCTAATTAACGATTAATCGCAAAAAAGGGAACCTATTTAATTTAGTCCCTTAATTACAATGCGTAAACACACATTTAATCAAATTAAATACTAAGGATTAAGTACTCAATTTAACCACACATAAAACACACAACCCAAGAAAGTTAAACAGATAGACGACCTGCATACCCAACCAAAGGGGATACTGTCGGATGACTGACGACGCTCACTTGAGCACTATTATGGTCAAACGAGCGTCTTACGACCACCTGACCAAAGAGGTACACTCAAACCTGCAAATCCAGGTGGAGATGAACGTTGAACCCATGCGGTACTGTACCTAAAATCTCTTGCAACCAAGAGTCTTACACACACACACACATAATGAAAGTGTTAGCCCGAGATTAATAACACGAAATAGGAGAACTAATAAACTTGCATATGAATTGGTGTGAAACCACATTAATAGGTACGCACAAAAATCAAAACATCTGACTATAACATTATAACATGATAAACTAACCAAGGTCAAACCGAGATTATAAACTGATTAGGACAGGGGTACTACATTCTCCCCCTAGGTTCCGACTTACTCTTGGAAGTCGCAAGGCTAGAGGAAAAAAATGTCACACGCATCAGCCCTGAAACTCATTTAACAAATATCAAATTGCACATAGGAATTTTTTCACCAATAAATGAAACATTACTGCTAAATCCTCTATGAATGGCATTATACATCGGTAAGATACATCTTAGTCCATACATTTCTTATGATATTCTAGGAAATTATCTACAATCATAGCAAAGAAGCAATAATTTTCTTCCTTTCATTACACCAAATTAAAGCATTAAAAGAGGTAAACAACAATTACCATACTCATCTACCAAATATGACCAGAAAACATGCCATCATGATCAATCTTTTTTACCAATCCATCCTCATCATAAAGTTTGATTGCATAGAACTAGCTTCGAAATTCAAATTCTACGACCAGGTTAACTTTCAATAAATAAGAGTAACATATAGTACACAATTGTTTACACTTGCCAGGCATATAAAATCCTTTCCAATGACTATGTCCCATAACATAGTGACAAGTTAACACAATTTACTCCATGATTACACATAATAACCATCCACATAACTAGAATGCACAACTCAAAAGGCCACATGTGAGCATGTCTAATGCTCGGTCAAAGATAACATGCACGATCAGCATCTTTGTGCCTAAGATCAGAACAATAATATGATCAGAATATCCAACATCTCACTCAAGGGCTTGATGGTGCTAGGGAACACCATAGCGGTGCTACCTTCCATACAAGACCTTCGTGAACATCCCTTGTTGAGTAAGGTGGTTAGCCTCCAAGAGATAGTCACCACACATAGGTAGGTATTGGATCCTAGCTGCATCACAACCTCACATACCCCCATCCTCAAGGTTCCCTATGTCTACTTCCTTGTACACACTCAACCAAGACCGTGTCATACGTCCTTGGAGTGAAGCTGCTTATGATAGGGGAAAGTTGCAATGATAGAAAGGGCCACATGTCAATCATTAGAGATGAATGAGATCTACTAAGAACTATGCCACTATATGTGGTAGGGCGATCGATAGAACCCAATCATTAGCAAGTTAGGCTTGGTGGATGGATATAGAAAATGCTTGTTTGTTCTTAAGGTAGGTGGGTATCCCCATGAAGATGTGAATATAGCCACTAAAGTACATAATAATAGGGATAATAAATCATAAATTCCAACAGCAAGGCAAGAAAATAATCCAGAATTTGCAACACTAAATCAAGTAAGCAAAAGATCTCAAGATCGTGGCTAAACCTTCAAAGTCAAAATAGAATAAATTGTTGATCCACAAAGAAATAAATAAGAATATCACAACTACACATAACATCACTGTGTGACTAACATCTAGCCACCAACGAGGAAGGAATGAACAATCATCTAGCTATTGCAGTAGCTCTTCATGTGGTGCGACCTAGTCACACATCCACATGGCATGGCAGTGTGCACCTCGACATCACCCCGCATCACATCATCACAGGACATGGCAATACTCCAAGCGGAGAAGGCACGCAATGGACTTATCCTGCATGGTAGTGTACCTCACGAAAAAAGGCACACGTAGGTCACGTCTCGCATAGCGACGTATCTCTTAGGATACTCGCCATAAGCCAGAGGTATACATGGATAAGGTCCACCCACATGTCTACCAACACCTACCAACTGGTAGCTCATGTGGTCAAAACCTACCTTTCATGAAGACAAGGCAAAAGATCCTCCTAGATACACCAACACTATGCTCAAGAACTACCATCAAAATGCTCAGATAAAGGAGGGAAAAGTTGGCACACATAAACCTTATAAATAGATTCATCAAAAGGGAAAGTATTGAGTACACCTTTAATACAGTTTCATTGTATAACTATATTTTTCTTTGAAATAGAGAAGCTAAAGTCGCTTCACGCCGACATTACTCATACGCTAATCCATACTATTCAAGGAATGTTGACTTCCAATACTACCCCTTAACATACTGAATTACCAACAACCCAAGGTTTGGTACTCAATAGGGTAACAAATAAGCAACATCACATAAACAATATGGTTTCCCATACTCATAAGCAACATATCCTCCATGGTTGATTACTTCACCATTCCATGGGCACATATAGCAAGCACGAGTTTCTTACAATACACAAAGAAAGCACTAGTACTAGTTTAGTTACATTTACGGGGAGTACTTTTCAGTACGCTATCATCTACTCAAGGAAGGTTTTAATTATGTTTTCCACATGAATAACTGAATAAAGTTTATTCTAGATACAAGTACTAAAATTCTTAACAATTCAAAATTACATAAGGAAATAACATCATTCCTATATCTTTCTCTAATTCCACTAAGCATTCATAACCACATTACTAACTATGCAATTATCTTTTCAAAGCGTAAGAATTTCATTTTTCAATATGAAGCCAAAATGCAAAAATACAATTTCACATGTTTTATAAACATTCTATTTAAATCAATGCATCCTTTAGTAGCATTTCGAATAATCTTAAAATCTAGGTAAAGAGAAGGGAAAGAGAGTTTGATAGTCAAACCATTTATTACGTAAGCACAAGATTAACAAGGTCAAACAACACTATAAAATTTCACACTATAAGCCTATCATCTTAATTGTACAGTTTTCAGTTCAATACCATTTTTAGAAGAATGCCAATAGGCCTATCATGTCATTTCCAATTATTATGGTTGCAACACAATGTTCTAGTTTTCCAAACAATCAGAGATCAAGACAGACAATCCTTTCGATAATACAAGACCTCTTGCGAACACTCACTACTTTTAATTCAATACAGAACATACCATAATCTGCAACCTCTCTTTGAAAATCTAAGGTACGACAAGAAGGTAACGAGGAACTATCAACTAAATAATATATATTAATACATGCACATCAAACAAGCTTTTCATTTTGCACTCTCTAGTCAAACTAAGTCATTTATATGTATCCAAAAGCAAGTTCAATGTAGCATTGTTAAAATAGGTCATCAATCAAATTGGTTTAATGATACACATAAAACAATATTTCATGGGACACATTAACACACTCTCTTAGCCACTATAACATGTTCCCTTTTTTATACATCTTTTACACACTGGGCAGTTTCATTTAACAATTGTTCACACATTAATGCACATTACTTAAGATAGAATTTAATTATGTTACTCCTACAATACACATGCATAATTCTTTAATGTAAACATGCAATTTTCTCCCAATACTCAAAATGAACTTTCAAACACATAGCCCTTTTATTATCTAAAAACATAGAAGCATCATAAGGCTCACACAAGGGTTCAAGAAGTCACAACCTTTCTCTCGCAGGAAGATAACTCACATAAGAGATAAATACATGTATAACAAACATTTTAAGTTCTAGAGAGAGAGAGGAGGAAGGGTGATGATGGGATGGGGTTTGGGATAGACTAGCCTAGTCTATGCTCTTGGATCCTTTCCTTGGATCACCAGGTGTCCTAACCACACCCTAGGGTCTCTAGGACTTCCCCTACTTGTGGGATCTCGTGACCTTGCCCAATCCACCCACCAACAAGTTGAAAAAACTACTCCTAAGGTCTCACCTACTCATGAGATTCAAGAACCCTTACTTAGGCTAATAAGGGTTTGGCTTGCTCCACACCTTCCTAGGTCTTAGCAAGGATAGGCCAGGTCTAATACATAGTTTTTCCACCCATTAATGTGCCCCCAAGAGGTTTCAAGCTTTCAACCCCTTACCAATTTCACTATTTTGTGTTTTTCCTACTAAATAGGGCTACAAGGATTTTGACCAATTAGGCCTCCTACCCCGTCCTTTAGGGCTCCCTCTTATAAACGATGCACTTGCTTGTGAAACTTCCTAAAAGACCTGCTATTCATTTGGCAAGGACTCAAGGATTTTTCATGTTTTAGGCCTCCAAGTGTCTGTACACTGCCCTAGGTGGATTTTAAGGTTTTTAAGGGTTTTTAGGAGGGTTTTTAGGCCTGCCAGGGTCACAGTGTAGGTTTGGTGCTCTTGCCACCTTGTCTGGATTGGTGGAAGATCCTCCTTCACAACAATGGTGCTTCACTCACCCCTCTACAACCCCTCCAAAGGGTGCCTCCTCCTCTGACCTTCTTTTCTCTCCAAGACCTCTGCAACTTAACCCTTCCTAGTCGGGCATTGTCCAGTCTCGCCTAGGAGTGGGTCTTTAAATGGCCTCCTTGCATTTTCAAGGGCCCTTCTTGCATTGAATTATAGTACAAGGTCTGTACTCTCATTCCCCATGGTTTCATGGTGATTCCACAATGGGGAATGGATTTATGAACCCATTTATTCAAACCAATCCAAAACTGGACAGTGAGAAGCAATTTACAAAAGATTTACAAACACACCACACTTGCCAAACAAAATCATAATCTATATGCTCAAAATGAAATTATTTACACCATTGAAGACACTCCACATAGTTTTTCTCGCAAATCAATCCATTAATGATCTTTCTTTACTCCATTTGTGCCAACTGGCAACAAAGTTGCAGTCACAGTCAAGTCACTTTGCTTGGGCCGTATAATAACTGACATCCAACCCATTAACTTAGGGTTTGAAACTACTTATACTACCCTTTCCATGGTTTGTGTGCCCATATTAGGGTTGTCCATGCTACATTAAAGATTTTGACCTCATGGTGGAAAAGTTGCTTGACAACTTTTAAAAGTTGTCATGCAACTTTTGCAACTTTTGAGCAACTTTCTCAATGTTGCTTTTCTTGACTCCTAGGCCCACATTGGGCTAACCTAAGGACACCACCATGCTATGAAGGACCCCTAAACACCTCAAAGGCACACATAGCCTCTATTTCCAAGAAAAACTCAACTTTGACTCACGACCCTAGGACCTCAACTAGGACCCTAACTAGGACCAATGAGCACATGGCTCTTATTTTATATACAATGGCTTCATTAAAAAGCAAGAACACAATCAAAAGCAAATGGTGGGAGCCCTTTGAAGGGTGCTCCTGCACCATACTCCCCCTCTGCAACAAGCTAAGGAATTAGGGGAGTGAGAAGAGCCAGATCAATGCCAAGCTTCTTGAACTTGCTCTCCTCCACCCAAGTAGCTTCAGATACAGGTTGGCCTGCCCATTTCACCAAGTGCTCCATGTAGACCTGATGTCTAGTAGACTTCTTCACCCTTGACTCCAAAATCTCCTCTGCTATAGGCTGCTTTACTTGAGGTAAGGCATTCACATCCAAGTCTTGTAGTACCTTGGCTTGGTTCTTAGTCTACCCTTCTATCTCACCCTTGTACATGATCAGATCAGCAACATTGAAGACTGGTGAAATGGCTAAGTCTGAAGGAAGTTCAACCTTATAGGCGTTCTCACCATATTTTGCCAGAATTCTACAAGGTCCTACCCTCTTCATTTGCAGTTTATTAGGCTTGCCACTTTGCATTATAGCTTTGCTCAAATGGACCATCACAAAGTCACCCACTTGGAACTGAACCTCTCTCCTTTTCTCATCCATTTTGGTCTTCAATTTTTGAGTGGATTCAAGGATGGCTTTCTTAACCTACTCTTGGACTTCCTTGATGGTTTGAGTGAAGTCCTCTGCTTGCCCACTCTTCATCTCCATGGAACCAAGTTCCCTGAGTTCGCACACTCCTCTTGGATGTCTACCATAGACAACCTCAAAAGGACTTCTACCAGTGGTCCTATTTACACTGTCATTATATGCATACTCTGGTTGAGGAATGATTAGGTCCCATGTCTGTCCATATTCCTTAGTTAGACACCTCAACAAGCTGCCTAA
Organism: Cryptomeria japonica; assembly: GCF_030272615.1. NCBI lineage: Eukaryota > Viridiplantae > Streptophyta > Pinopsida > Cupressales > Cupressaceae > Cryptomeria > Cryptomeria japonica. The sequence goes on from NC_081408.1 coordinate 263,414,459, forward strand.
CACCCTATTGATGACTTCAGTTTGACTATCAGTTTGTGGATGGTAAGATGAGCTAAATGAGAGATTAGTTCCAAGTCTCCTCCATAGAGTTTGCCAAAAATAGCCCATGAACTTGTTGTCCCTATCTGAAACAATGCTTAAAGGGAGTCCATGAATCCTAACAACCTCCTTAAAGAAGAGATGTGCAACATAGCTAGCATCATGTGTAGTTCTACATGGAATGAAATGGCTCATCTTGGAAAATCTATCTACTACCACATAGATGTTGCCCATACCTGTCTTTGTCTTGGGGAGTCCTACTACAAAGTCCATGCTTATACATTCCCAAGGCCTATTTGGGACCGGCAATGGTTGATAGAGATCAGCATTGCTTGATCCTCCTTTTACTCTTTGACATACACCACATTACTCCACATACATCTTCACATCTCTTGGCAACTTGGGCCAATAGTAGTACCTCTGTACTAGATCCAAGGTTTTGTTGACTCCAAAGTGTCCACTTAAACTACCATTATGTTTCTCTTGGATGAGGTTTTCCCTCATGGATCCTCTAGGCACACACAACTGATTAATTTTGAACAAGAGACCATTTTGGAGAGTGTAATATGCATACTCACCATGAAAATGGTTCTCAAACTCCTTGCAAACCTTGTAAGCTGATGAGAAGTCTTCATCTCCTTCATAGAGGTCCTTGAAACCTTCTATTCCTATGCTCTGCAACTGTAGTTCTTGAACTGTCAACAAATTCCTACTTAAAGCATCTGCCACCTTATTGAGTTGCCCCTTCTTATGCTTGATGGTGAAGGTGAAGGATTGGAGGTATTCCATCCATTTCAGATGTCTATTGCTAAGCTTCTCTTGAGTGTTAATGTAACTCAAAGCTTGGTTGTCTGTGAACACCACAAATTCCTTTGGGAGTAGGTAATGCCTCCATTTTTTAAGAGACTGCACTAATGCATACAACTCTATGTCATAGGTTGAGTACTTCTTCTTTGCTTCATTGAGCTTCTCACTGAAAAATGCCATAGGTCTTCCCTCTTGACTCAATACACCCCCTACTGCAATTCCACTTGCATCACACTCCAATGTGAATAGCTTGTCAAAAGTAGGTAGGAGTAGGATAGGTTTTGTGGCTACTTCTTGCTTCAATAGTTGAAATGCTTTGTTAGCTTGCTCAGTCCATTTAAACTTAATTTTAAGGCCTCCTTTTATGGTGTCAAGGACTGGTGCACATATGCCACTAAAGTTCCTCACAAACTTCCTATAAAATTGGGCTAAACCATGGAAACTCCAAACTTCAGTCCCTGTTCTAGGTGCAGGCCAATTCAAGATTGCCTCCACTTTGCTTGGATCCATCTTCAAGGTTCCCTTAGACACCACAAATCCTAAGTAGACCAGCTCTTGCTTCATGAAGTCACACTTCTCTAGGTTGATGGATAACTTCTCCTCATGCAACCTCTCTAAGACTAACCTCAAATGCTCAAGGTGCTCCTCTTTGGTTCTGTTATAGATGAGAATGTCATCTAGGTACACCACCACAAACCTGCCTATGAAGTCTTTTAAAACTTCATTCATCAACCTCATGAAGGTGCCTGGGGCATTGGTGAGTCCAAATGGCATCACAATCCATTCATACAATCCTTCTGTGGTCTTGAAAGCAGTCTTCCACTCATCTCCCTCCTTAATTCTAATATGGTGATAACCACTTTTAAGGTCCAACTTGGTAAAATACATAGCACCTCCTAAACAGTCCATCAAATCCTCTATTCTAGGAATAGGAAACCTTTACCTTATGGTGATCCTATTGATTGCCCTTGAGTCAGTGCAAAGTCTCCACTTTCCTCCCTTCTTTGATGCTAGCACTACCGGGACTGCACATGGGTTGATGCTCTTCTTAATCAGTCCTTGTTCCAATAACTCCTGCACTTGCCTTGCTACCTCCTTGTTTTGGTCAGGTGTGAGCTTATATGCAACTTTGTTAGGTAGGGATGCTCTAGGAACAAAGTCTATTTGATGGCTTATAGACCTTCTTGGTGGGAGTGTTGCAAGTGCTCCATCACTCACTATGTCCTTATACTCTTGCAACATTTGCTTCACCTCCTTGGGTACCTCTGCCTGCAACTTGTCTTCTTCCTCCTTTGGCTTCACAAAGATGGCACACTTCACCATTTCCTCATGTAGCAAGTGTAAGAACTCTTTACCAGTAGCCAATAAGACACTAGGTGTTCTTGAAGTTCCCTCTTCATTCTCTGTCAAAGATTGAATCTTAAAGGTCTTGCTATCCTTCTTGAAGGAAATGGAGTTCTCCTCTCCATCATAGATCACCTTCCTATCAAATTGCCAGGGTCTACCTAGCAATAAGTGACAGGCTTCCATGGGTAACACATCACAAAGGATCTTATCCTTGTATCCTCCAATAGAAAACTCTACCCAAGTCTGTTCATTGACAAGCACACTCTGCTCATGATTCAACCATGTCACCTTATATGGGTTAGTGTGGGGTATCCTTGTGAGTTTCAACTTCTTGGTTGCCTCCTCTGATATTGTGTTATCAGTCGACCCTGAGTCAACTATCACCTTGCAAACTTTACCAAGGATCTTGCATCTCACCCTAAACAATGCTCTCCTATGCTTAGGCTCACTCTTGACTAGCTGTCTTATCAAGACCCTATTGAACATCAGATTTTCTCCAATCTTTGATTCAATATGGTCCACCTCAGGTGTCTTGCTGCTTGATGAGTCTTCATGTGCATAAGCAACCCTCTTTCCACTGTTTGATGACATAGGCTTATCATGGCATCTATAGGTCGGGTGTCCTAGTTGTCCACAGTTGTAACATTTCATAGTTGCAAAGTAGGAGTTACCCCTGTCGGTACCTCTACCCCTACTTGGACCACCTTGTGCACCTCTTCATTTAGAATAGCCCCCTCTAAGATTGGTTTCATTGCCATATTCAGTCAACTTGTCTTCTCCTTGGTTCCTTTTCTCATTTGCCTTGCTTTGGTAACCACCTTGGTGATTCACTTGTTCTTTACCTCTGCCTCTACCCCTATTATTAGAGTCTCCTTTCCTTTTGTTCCTCTCTTCTACCTTGATAGCAAGCTGATGACATTTTTGAACAGTAGTAGGAGTCCATAGGCTTATCTCCTCTTGAATGTTCCACTTTAGGCTGCTTAGATACCTAGCCACCTTAATAGATTCATCTTCTTGAACTTTGGATCTAAGACAAAGCTTTTGAAATTCTTTGGTGTAGGAGGTCACATCAAGGTCTTTTTGCCTCAATCCCTGTCTCTTCTTATGAAGTTGGACTTCATAATCTTCTGGTAAGTAGTTCTCTTTGATCTTACTCACCATGGCCTTCCAATTGGCAATAGGTAGTTTTCCCATGCTAACTCTCTCTTCTTGCAAGTACTTCCACCATGTCAAAGTTGCTCCGCTTAGTCTTGATTTGGCAACCTTAACCTTTTGAGCCTCTGTCACTCCCTCACACTCAAAGTGGTTTTCCATGCCCTCAATCCATTCCATGAAAGTGTCAATGTCCATCCTTCCATTGAAATGTGGCAATCCTTCAAAAGCTTTGGTGTTCAAAGCCTTAATAGCCTTTACAAATGGTTCTTCATTGAACAAGGGATCTGGTTCAGGTATAATGTCATCTATGTCTATAGTTTTCTTGCCTTTATCCTTGGTGTCTTCACCCCAAGGTCCTTGTGTCCTCTGATCCACCACTTCCTGCAGTTTGTCCCTTATCTCGCTCATAGCTTCTTCAAGGAGTCTATTCTTCTCCTTCTGCTCTTCTACCTCCCTAGCCAGCTTTGCATTAGTGACCATTGTGCTTTCCCCTACTGATTCACCAGAGTACAGAGACATACACAGTCCACCAAATCTTTAACTTGCTCTAATACCAATATGATGGGATGGGTTTGCGATAGACTAGCCTAGTCTATGCTCTTGGATCCTTTCCTTGGATCACTAGGTGTCCTAACCACACCCTAGGGTCTCTAGGACTTCCCCTACTTGTGGGATCTCATGACCTTGCCCAATCCACCCACCAACAAGTTGAAAAAACTACTCCTAAGGTCTCACCTACTCACGAGATTCAAGAACCCTTACTTAGGCTAATAAGGGTTTGGCTTGCTCCACACCTTCCTAGGTCTTAGCAAGGATAGGTAAGGTCTAATACATAGTTTTTCCACCCATTCATGTGCCCCCAAGAGGTTTCAAGCTTTCAACCCCTTACCGATTTCACTATTTTGTGTTTTTCCTACTAAATAGGGCTACAAGGATTTTGACCAATTAGGCCTCCTACCCGGTCCTTTAGGGCTCCCTCTTATAAATGATGCACTTGCTTGTGAAACTTCCTAAAATACCTACTATTCATTTGGCAAGGACTCAAGGATTTTTCATGTTTTAGGCCTCCAAGTGTCTGTACACTGCCCTAGGTGGATTTTAAGGTTTTTAAGGGTTTTTAGGCCTGCTAGGGTCATAGTGTAGGTTTGGTGCTCTTGCCACCTTGTCTGGATTGGTGGAAGATCCTCCTTCACACCAATGGTGCTTCACTCACCCCTCTACAACTCCTCCAAAGGGTGCCTCCTCCTCTGACCTTCCTTGCTCTCCAAGACCTCTGCAACTTAACCCTTCCTAGTTGGGCATTGTCTAGTCTCGCCTAGGAGTGGGTCTTTAAATGGCCTCCTTGCATTTTCAAGGGCCCTTCTTGCATTGAATTATAGTACAAGGTCTGTACTCTCATTCCCCATGGTTTCATGGTGATTCCACAATGGGGAATGGAGTTACGAACCCATTTATTCAAACCAGTCCAAAACTGGACAGTGAGAAGCAATTTACAAAAGATTTACAAATACACCACACTTGCCAAACAAAAACCTAATCTATATGCTCAAAATGAAAGTATTTACACCATAGAAGACACTCCACACAATTTTTCTCACAAATCAATCCATTAATGATCTTTCTTTACTCCATTTGTGCCGACTGGCAACAAAGTTGCAGTCACAGTCAAGTCACTTTGCTTGGGCCGTACAATAACTGACATCCAACCCATTAACTTAGGGTTTGCAACTACTTATACTACCCTTTCCTTGGTTTGTGTGCCCATATTAGGGTTTTCCATGGTACATTAAAGATTTTGACCTCATGGTGGAAAAGTTGCTTGACAACTTTTAAAAGTTGTCATGCAACTTTTGCAACTTTTGAGCAACTTTCTCAATGTTGCTTTTCTTGACTCCTAGGCCCACATTGGGCTAACCTAAGGACACCACCATGCTATGAAGGACCCCTAAACACCTCAAAGGCACACATAGCCTCTATTTCCAAGAAAAACTCAACTTTGACTCACGACCCTAGGACCTCAACTAGGACCCTAACTAGGACCAATGAGCACATGGCTCTTATTTTATATACAATGGCTTCATTAAGAAGCAAGAACACAGTCAAAAGAAAATGGTGGGATCCCTTTGAAGGGTGCTCCTGCACCAGGTGATAATCATTCAATTTGCTACAAAATAAGCATTCAATATCTACCATACAAGTCCTTCAAGCGGACAACACTAAGCTAGATCATAATTTAATACAAGCACATTTCATACTTTTAGATTCAAGACAAGCACCGTCAACCCAATGGATTAGTCTAAAGAGCACAACAATCAATAAGGAAGGTACATACGAATCTCTTTCAAAATAAGAATAATCATAGACCAAGATATCAATAAGCAAACAAAGCACATATAATCACTCAAAAGCACCAACATCAAGAAGGTGAAAACAAGGTGTGAACCCACACGTTACACACAATTAATGTTTGCTCAAACAGAACATGAGTCCTTAAGATCTTCAAGATCTTATGCCTCAATCACACACATACAAAAGGAGGACAAGCAAACAACATAAGGTGGATACACCTCACACCAACTAAGGGCACAAGCGACACTAGAGATCCTAGTGTTTTTAACATGGGCTCTGATACCAAATGTAATGCCCTGCCAGGAAACCCCGAAGGGATAAGGCTAAAACACAATAATAGAGTGCAATTTTTTTATTTTTTTTGAAATTAAACACAACACAATGATACAATGAGATATCATAAGTTCAAAATATACATCAGAAGATTCAAATAACCCCTAAAGAGTTTCCTAATGTGATTACTTAATTCCACATTTAACTCGACTCACGCTAATTATTTCAATTAAGCTGATTAACTTAATGACATTATAATACTTAAACAAGGATAATTTTTTTGGTAAATTCAAAATATAGATAACATGATAAGGTTCATCCATTGAGGTTAAAAGTATAGATAACATGATTAAGTTCATCCAATAAAATTTAACCATACATTATATTCAAACTTTTCATTAAAACATAAGTCATGCATCTAATTTCATAACGTACTTTAATTTCATCATAAACTAATGAGTTCTTTTCATGCATACTTAATTGCGCTATCAATAACTGAATATATTCCATTATTCTAATCTACAATCTTTCATGATGCAAATTACTGCATTTAATAAGATGACTACATACATGCATTTAAGATTAACTTCATCTAATCCACATTATACTTTTTAACATAATGTCATCCATACATGCTAAACTAAAAAGGAAACATAAAAACAAAAGAATCACATAACACCGAAATGATATCGAAGTTCACCCCTAGTTGGCTACATCTCCAGGTCTACTCGGCTCAACTGCAAGACCCCTTTGATAATTAAATAATAGAGAAGAATACATAAGGTTACATCATTTACAATCCTGCCATCAAGGCGAGCATAACCAATAATACATACGACCACATTGGTCCAATAAATACATGAATGATCCCTCAATAGGAAAGGATCCAACTGAACATAATAAGAAGCAAATACATAGATCAACTGGAGCATTCATGAAACTAAATCTTCGCAACCCATGGTGTAACATGAATATCAGGTTCTCACAAGGGCATAAGCAATAGGATGACTCCACAACAATGCTCTTATCAAGACAACACAACAACGCACTAGCAAACATAAGGGACAAGTGTCATCACATAACCTGTTATGGTTACCATGGCAGGTCTTCATAGGTTTCAGCCCCATCCACTGGGTTACCCTAGCAACCTATTCCGAACCTCTGGCCCATCCAAGCCTCATGTGGACCCAACACAATATTTCGTGAAGACAAGGTTGATGGTTTACCATTTCAGGCCTTCTCACTGCATGTCGAGTCTGTACTAGCAATCATCTCATACGTGAGGCACAATTATCTTCCTTAGTCATTCATTAAATAACTCTCTAATATGCTATTAGGTTATCACTTATTTAGACACGCTTTCGATGGGTTACCCAACAACCACTTTGGGCGCGACCCCCAATCGAAACCCACTTTCCCAAATGACACTAGGCTATACTCAAACAAACTCCTAAACCAAGGAATACACAAGGTCTAGCAAACAAAGTTCAAAACGATAGGAATACCCACTTGGTCAAACAAGACTTCATACAAGGTGCACTAACTAACGATACTCTAACTAGAGACCTGACCAGCTATTGTCAACCACAAACCAACATTCAACACCCGCATAAAGGGCATGGCCGGATACAAACCATCACATGAAAACAGTAAATACTCGAGATCAAGGACATAAGCAGGTACCCAAATCAATCATATGACATTATCCAATAAAACAAAATCAAAGACTTGCCATTTCTTAAGCAAATGCGAATACAAAAAATTAAACATGCATAGGCATAGATTGGAAAAGACAATCTTCTTTCCTATTGTTTTCACACAACAATTAGTCCAGTTTTCTAATAAGTTTGATTGCGGTTTGTCTACCTCATCTAGGTACAGATCGTTCATGGTTTTCTAACTCACTAAGTTCATTTGCATCAAACATAACATAAATACATCATCATGATTTTTTAAACCAAATTCACATGAATAAAATTAAATAAACATTAACCAACTAAATATGATATTTATTCTTCAAATAAAACATCATTCTCATACTAGTTCGAAAACAATTTCTCCAAATTCATCTTTTCCAGAACCAAGTTACACTTTTTAGATCAAGGAAATATATATTTAAAGAAACCAAATATAGATAATCCATTTCCCAAATTAACAAATTATTTCCTTGCGTACATATAAAAAAATACCAGAATTAAATATTAATTAATTAATATATATTTATTAATCTGTGATTAATAAAATATATACAATTAATAGTTAATAAAAAAATTACAAATCAAATATATATATAAAGTAATAATTAATAATAAAAAAAACTTTATTTTAAATAATAATTAATATTATTATTATATTTTTTTTTAACGAAAAAAAACAAACAAAAAAAACAAACAATGATACCGGGACACCCACGTGGGCCCCCTCCCCTTTTCCCAAGAGCATTGGCAGCATACGCTACCATTGGTAGTGCTGCTACCAATTGGTAGTAGTCCGCTACCTTGGGTAGCACTGCTACCAAAGGGTAGCAGCCGCTACCTTTGGTAGCCCTGCTACCACCCCATGTGGTGGGGTTTTCCTGCCATGTGGGGGGGGTTACACACACACACACACACACACACACACACACACACACACACACACACACACACACACACACACACACACACACACACACACACACACACACACACACACACACACATATTTTATTTTTATTTTATAAAATCTAACAAATACATAACCCCAGTCTCTGGGCATTCTCAGACCCAAAAATATATAAATTTTTCCTCTTTTTAAAAAAAGAACTAAAACAAACATTTCCCAATCTCTGGGTATTCACAGACCCAGATTAAAATTTTAAACAAGAAACCAATACTTAGAATTTTTTTTCTGGGAACAACCTCTGGGACGTTTTTCCAGAAAATAAAAAAGAGATTAACACGTATAAATGCATTTTATTTTTTTGATAATCTTTACCAAAACGCCCAAATAAAATAAACTCAAAAAATTTCTGAGACAAAACAGAGAATGAATTCAACCTAATTTTAAAACACCATTTCTTTTCCAAAATGAAGAAATGGATTTGCATCCATGAACAAAGGGTTCAAAGTTAAATTAATTTGTCACTTCATAACCAAATTGAAAGAGTTTTCTAAAAGAAAAAGTCAGCCACACACACACAGGAAGCTCCTTAGATTCAGACAAATTTCAACAAAAACAAAGGGTTAACCAAAATGCCAACCTTGAATGCTATCCTAGAGGTGTTGAAGATGAGCTCCACTTGCAAAATTCGCAAACTCCTTCCACAAAATGCCCCTAAATTCTTCCCCAAATTTTTCCATAAAAATGGCTCTCCAAAAATCCTCCCCAAAATATTTTTAAACCTAGGTTAAATGGGAAAAGTTTTGACCAAAAAACCCATTTTTTGAATTTAAAATATTTTTATTTAAAATACAATCCCAAAATTCTTATTTTTGAATTTAAAATACTTTCTTTTAAATAAAATTCAAAATCATTCTTTTCAACAAATCAATATATTAAACTTGCTTTTTCTAATTAAAATTGATTTTCCCAAATAATTGAAATTAACCTTTCTATTCCAAAATGCCAAAGAGATTAAATTAATTCTATTTCAAATAAATTTAATCTTTCCTTTCAAAAAGCATAACTAAAAATATTTATCATTTAAAACTAACCATTTAATTGAACTTGCTACCAACTTGCATTGAGCAATTCTAATTAACGATTAATAGCAAAAAAAGGAACTTATTTAATTTAGTCCCTTAATTACAATGTGTAAAGACACATTTAATCAAATTAAATACTAAGGATTAAGTACTCAATTTAACCACACACAAAACACGCAACCCAAGAAAGCCAAACAGAAAGATGACCTGCATACCCAACCAAAGGGGATACTGACGGACGACTGACGATGCTCACTTGAGCATGACTATGGTCAAACGAGGGTCTTATGACCACCTAATCCTAACTCTAGGGACCAAAGAGGTACACTCAAACTTGTGAATCCAGGCGAAGACGAACCTCGCACCCATGCAGTACTGTACCTGCAACCAAGAGTCACACACACACACACATATATATATATATATATAAATAATGAAAGTGTTAGCCCGAGATTAATAACACGAAATAGGAGAACTAATAAATTTGGATACGAATTGGTGTGAAACTACATTAACAGGTAAACAGAAAAATCAAAACATCTGACTATAACATTATAACATGATAAATTAACCAAAATCA
>NC_081408.1:263427194-263444694 GCF_030272615.1 Cryptomeria japonica
TAAACCCAACATCTAACAATAAATGATATAAGTAAGGAAGAGTCCAAGACAAAGATGTGTGTAATCGATAAAATTCAAAATCTCTTGACCCGAATAGGTGATATCAAAATCACTATATCACAATTAGATAGTGGAACAATAGAATTCTTCATAAAACTACCTAACTTATATTAATTTTTTATAGTAAAATAATAAAAACCATGCATAGAAAATGGTAATAATAGTTGACAAATAAATTAAGATAATTTGAATGGTGCCTTTGTTGGACACACAACAAGACTAAGAGGTGGGGTGAATCAGCCTTGACCTAACCCTTAAACTTCTTTAATCACAAGTACTTATCAGTTATCATTAACCAACTGACCATTGATGCAAGATGAAACAAAAAACACCAAACACATAAACACCAAAATTTTGCATAGAAAATCCAATATGGGGAAAACCACAATGAGAATCACACTCACAATATGAATAATTGAATACAATGTTTTAGGATCAGGGCCAAGGAAGCTCACTGCTCTTGATTTGGACTTACAAACTAAGGCGTACAACCTTAGGGAAAGATACAATGGACTTGCAGACTGAAGCTCACTACTCTAGGGAAAGATACAAAGGACTTGCAAACTGAAGTTCACTACTCCAAGGAAAGATATAAAGAACTTGCAATAATTGTATGCACGATTTCGGGGTAAGATATAAACTGCTAAAAGGACTCATTGTCATCCAGCGGGCACAAAGAAAGAATGAATTGAACTGAGTAGGATCTCCTAATCATAAACATATCACAAAACTAATATTTGCACTTTTACTTCCACACATATGCTTATCCATCATCCTCAATCAATCTACACTCCAATTCACACATCCGCACATCAATTTATATCAACTTGTTCACCGAAACACTTAACTAGGTCAGCCACTAATAGAATAAGGATAAATTACACAAATTTGGCCACCATGATCAAATATGCTAAATGTAGTCCACTCCAAGAGACAAAGGGGACCCAAATACATTACACCATGTCTTCCTAAGTCGATTCCAACAAACCACACACACCAACACATCCTCTAAAGTTGACATCAAATGTAATGCGTAGATAAAAATAGAGCACGTTAACTAGATGGACCCAAAATATTATCCAATACAAATAACTCAATGTGGATCTTCACACACCATGATTTAAGACCCATAAAAATACTTTAACTCAACCTATAATGCATATCCATACCAAAAGGGTACAATTCAAATAAGATAAACCAACCGAGTCAGCTAGAGATCAACAAAATAGATAACATCGAATAATAGATCAACATATATTCACTTGTGAAGCAAACCAACACATGAATTTTGAACTAGAACACTAACAAGCAATGTAGACATGTCCTCCAAGCTGCAATACTTGAACCATCTCAATAGAGAAAAGCAGAGCATTCTCCGAACCAAACTTGACAAACAACCTCACAATCAACTGACTACAACAACCAACTTCAACACTTGAACAACTGAGAACCTAAAAACATAAGATTCCAACATCTATAGATTATAGATATTAAATCCAAAACCACAAGCCATCATATTCATAAATCGAAGGAATGTGGAGCATTCTCCAATAAGGACTTTAAATACTCTTTTTTGCATATTTCAACTTCCATTACAGTCACCTTTTGGAAACACTATGTATACTTACTCAATATCACCACCATGCATCATAACAACATCTCAACACTCATTTTAGACCATACATACTAATAATCAAATTGATAACAACAACCACAATTGTACTGAAACATAATTGAACATCTACAACTTCCTCTTCACCTTTGTCTTCAATACACATAAGTGTGACATTAATGACAACACCAACACTCTTTCATGATAACAAGTTTTGATATCAATGACAACACAAATTCATATTTACAACAACCTTGGATTAAACATCGAGACATCAACAAATATCAAACATTGTATAAATGAATTTTGTGAGATGTAAAAGTTGTGTTTTTCGTAGAATCAAATTATTGTCCAAATCTCAAATTAAGGCATTAAAGGTTGAAAGATACATGTAGAATAACATTACTATTATCAAATTGAAAAATAGAATAACTATAATAGTATAATACCAATTGTAAGGAAAATTAATTGTAGCCTTAGTGTGGACTACAAAGATTGATTTCAAATCAATTTGTTTCTAAAGCTAAATGTTGTGTCAAACTTGGTGACATCTCATATCAACAAAAAAGCCACATTAAGAAATATTCTTAAGTGTTATAATACAAGATGCATTTCATTGTTGTGGGGGGTCTCCAATAGTTCTATTTTATTTATCATACTATAATGGATGAAAATGTTAAAATTTATATTTGCATAGGAAAACATTAACTACTAAGGATGGGAAAATGTTTCCTCTAAAGAGAGAACTAGATAAAACACATTTTCATCATTTTTCTTTTAGTAATGTTTTAGCTTGTTAAAATTGAACAAGTACCTCAATCGCTCTTAGTGGGAAGCTATTTTCTTAAACCCATCAATTTATCATACACAAGCTTCCAAGACATAGACAAAATACTTTAAAGGGAACATTTCCAAATTAACATAACGCGAGGAATATAATTTTGTTAGAAAAGTAATCCATGTTTAGGATGGAAAGGGACCTATCTCTTAGGGATACTAATTGAAAGTCTAAAGTTTGACTACCAATTTATCCACAAAAATATTTGAGAGTGAAAGAAATGATAAAATATTAAATTACAAATAAATATCAACTCTAGTTTACACGTTTTGTCCCATTGTCTTAATTCTAAAATATTATGAATAGAATTGTAGAGCAATATACAACAAAATGAGGGCAAATCTAAAATATAAATTATCACAAGACATAGAGATGCAAATATACATAGTTCACCCAATATGGGCTACACCCATGGAGAATAGTGAGTCCTTCCTTTTTATTTTTCTAGTAAAATGAAGGGATACAACTTACCGTACGTCATCTGCAACTTCCTCTTCTATCTATCTATAGCGCCATAAATTGTAACCTTGTACAAGTCACACCTCATTTTTTTGCTCCTACTTTAGCGTGTCCCATCCTTGTTGGCCCTTTTTTACCTCAAATTTGATGTCACCTAGCTGCATGGCTGAGTGGACCCCATCCTTGGACTATGCCTTCCTGATTGCCTGTTTATTTGCCCTATTTTGGGAGGGCAAGGGCACTTGGGGTGGCCCTGTATGGACTAAGGCACCCTGAATGCCTTGGTCCCCCCTAAACAAGTCTTATTTCAAATAGGTTGAGACACTTTCCTCCCCTAATGTGTTTTTGTCCCCATGGCTCAATTTGACCATTGGAAGTCAACCTAATCATTAAATTACCTACGAAACCCTATATAAAGATATTTTATGAATCCATTTTGACATCACTTTCATACCCCATCATTCATGCATCCATCAAGCATTCAATATAGCATTTCATTTCACCAAATTCTTCAAGCATCATGGATCAAGTCACATCAATCCTCATGCGATCATATGTTTCTATTTGATTTTTCTACGTGTTGTCATATTATTGCATCGATACTTGTAATCATGTCTAAAGAGAATTGTATCATCAACTTCAATCAATCATTGTAGATCTGAGGTATATCATTCAACGTTTACTTTAGAATTTACATTTCCTATTTTAATTCTATTCAATGTTAATTCTTAAATAATTGGGTTTTGACCTAAGACAAACCCCCACCAATAAAACCTATTTCCTTATTTCTATGTGTAGCCCATTGTCTTAGGAGTTGCAAGCAAGGAATTCAACAAAGTAGATGATGACAATTAGACTTATCTTTTGAAGCCATAAAAAGTGGAGGACCAGAACAATTGGCTCCGTTCAATCCCAATTTTTTTTTTACAATCTTCTAACAGTGGACTTTGTGTGTAATCTTCATCAGAAAAACATCAAGCCTGTCTATCGTTAATATTCAAAGGACTAGGACGACTTGGTCCCCCTGGTCTTGACATTTTTGCACAAATTTTTTATCACAAGTTTTGATCTATTTCCCATCCCCAGATATAAGTTTTCAGCTCTGCATGATATCTAGAGCATACTGTTACTATTGTTTTATGTCAATTTCCCATTGTTTTTCCTAGATCCATCATTGCAATTCAACCCTAATTCAAATTCAATTTTAAATCAAACAAGGAGGATTAATTTGATTGATATTCAACCCTTTTAGGATTAGATCAATCAAATTCAATTCCCTCTTTAATGTAAGGTTGGTCCCAAGAAAAAATAGTGGTTTTATCAATCCAAGTGATGAAGCCCTAATTTTCACCGCTTTACATTTTGGCGAATCAGATGGTTTGGCATATTTCTGATTTGGTGTTTTTAGATCTTATTTTTCATAATGGAGCTTACAAAATATAATTGGTTTTCTATTTCACATGTGATTACATTAATTATTTTCTATTTTTACCAAAATCATGCGTTGGATAATACCCTTTTTCATTTCATGTTGCTTGCATTCTTTCATAGTACTTTTACATATTGTATTTTAAGAGTTCCAACAATATTTGCCTCTTATAAATCATTGTTCAAAGATTTTACCCATATTTCATGTGGTTACATAATAACATTATTAAAAACATTGATGGAATATGTAGATCTCACAAGGGCTTTAGTTGACAATATTCACGATAATCCTAGAGATGACATTGAAAAGGCTAACACTTGTACCTCTTCTAGGGTATCTTATGATAATGAGGAAAAAATCAATGGTCTCTCTAACGGAGAGGATGCATTGAAGGGAAACATGGCACCATCTTCTTCTCATAAACACACTTTAGTGCAAGGGGGGAAAGGTAAACATGTTGGTATATCAATCCCTTTAGAGCTTCCTTATTCTCCTAAAGCTTAAATCTTGATTATAAACATATTTGTAGGCAATATGATGTTATACACTTCATTCATGATCTATCTCCTAACATAATATTGAGCAAAGATGAAGCTTTAGATGATGAGGATCCTCCTTCCCAACCTACCAAAGAGGATATGAATAATGATGAGAGAAAGAAGAACATTCATATAAAGGATATCCCTTCTTCATCCATTCATCCTTTTGGTTATTGAACATGCCATTACACAACAAATTTTAAGGATATTCATAATGAAAGCCCTTCTCCTTCACAATTGAAAACATCTTATGAGGTTGTGTTGTTTCAAAACAAGGATATGGAGGACAAGGACTTGGAAAACAAGAACAAAGAATCAAGATCCCTATAGATCCTCTATCACAATCTACTATAGAAGGTTTATGATATCCCGCAACATCAACATCTTTGGATAATTTTCTTAAAGTTCGTATTCTTAAGGACTACTTTGCAAAACATAGAAACTGTCGTCCATAAAAAAAACTCTTCTTCATCAAATAATCCTCCTCCTTCCTTACCAATTCTTTTACTTCAATAAAATAACCGCTCTTCCTCCACTAGCGTACCTTTCTCTACATCTCAAGAAACAAAACCTATCCATATTGAAAGTCAAGAGAAACTAACTACAAGAATCTTTTGGAGGTTGAAATATGACAAGAATGTTACTTTTCTTTTCATAAAATATATCGGTAATTATAAGAACAAAGATGGTGAGTTGTATTATCTCTTTCATCATAGTTATTCTCTTTCTCTTGGAAATTGAAAATCTTTTAAAGAATTTGTTCAATATCAATATGATAGAGCTCACATTACTCTTACAACTGCTCTCATTTTTTTTCTCAATATAAATTGGGAGGAAGTGCATTAGCACTCCATTTACCTTATTATGTTGCACCTCACCCTATGAAATTGGTAGTTTACCTCTATTAGGGGCTCTTTGTCGTGTGTGGTGGTACAATTTAAATTACAATCATACTTAGACAACAACGTAATAGTCAATATTCCTTGCCTTGTGCTTGTCTCCATGCTTGGGGGGCAAGAATAATTTTTCAAAGATTGTATTTTCTTTTGAATTGCATTTTATATAACTTGAGGTCCTTTCTTAAATAGAGTGGTCCTCCATGTGAGTACATACATGTCCCTTGGTTGGACTTGATCTTTGTTTGAATTAGTGCATCTTCTTATGAACGATCTCCCCTTAGTGAATGTGTGCAATCTTTTAATACTAAGAATCCACTTTTTCCTAGCAACTAGAGAAGGTGTGTATTCTTAGTTTTATTATCAAAGACGCTATATTTATCTAATGTCCCTTGTCTTTTTAGAAGTGAATATCTTTGGATAAATATCTCTTCCTTTATGCATCCCTCAAGGGGATCCTTTTACAACTATCCTTTCCTTTCTTATAAGAGTTATGCCTCTTTAGCTTGGAGCTTTGTACATTGTTTCCTAAAGGATATCTCCTTGGTGATGAAGGTGTGTATCCTTGTTTATATCTTCCTTAAGACATCAACATACATCTATGTTGACATCTTAAAGGGAGGTGGTTGGGGGTGCCATACATTGTGGCCTCCTTGTAACATATGTTCAATTCAAGCTGTGGACTTTCTTGCATAATTCCTTGCTTGGTTATCCTTTTCCAATTTTAGTTGCAGATTTTATTGCATAATGCCTTGCTTAGTTATCCTTTTTCAATTCAAGTTTTGGATTTCCTTTCATAATTCCTTTCTTTCTTATCCCTTTTCAATTAAAGTTGTAGGTTTCTTTGCATAATGCCTTGCTTGGTTATCCTTTTTTCCATTCAAGTTGCAGATTTCCTTGCATAAAACCTTACTTGGTTATCCTTTTTCAATTTAAGCTACAAATTTCCTTGCAATATGCCTTGTTTGTTTATCCTTTATCATTTCAAGTTGCGGATTTCCTTACATGATGCCTTCTTGGGTTATCCTTATTGCATGTCTTATTTAGGTTGTTGCATGCTCAAAACTAACCAAAGTCTTAGACGAGATGCTTAAATCCTAAAACCAAACAATGACATATATAGCAGGACGTTATCTAATCCTCTTTTTCAACTTCTTAAAGGTAGGTTGACTAGCATAACACAACTTGCTAAACCTTTCAACCCTCCTTGTGCTACATTGTTGGATGAGTGGAACTAACATAACACAACTTGCTAGACTATTCCAACTCTTCCTTCCTACATGGATCACATAACATAACATAACTTGTTATCCCTTGAGAAATCATGTTTTCGTGGATCACCTAGCATAACACAACCTTCTAACCTATGGAATCCACGTCCCTTATTTCTCTCTCTCTCATTGATCACCTATCATAACACAACTTGCTAGCCTATGGAATATATGTTCTCTCCTTTATTCTCCCCATGAGCTCATAGATTTGATAGTTTATGGATCATGGTTCATCATTAAATGCATGCTCTTGCTATCTCCATGTGGCCACTTTTGTTATTCTAATAGCATTTTGGGAATGAGACTAGTGGATAAGCCATTTTGACTATCAAGGTCTCTTCAACTAGTTGACTTGGTGCTTTTATTTTTAGTACTGACCCCTTTTGTATCTTTGTTTGTCTTTTTGTGTGTCTTTTGACTTTGTATTTTTTATTTGTCTTTGTCTTGTTTTTTGTATCATTGCATTTAATCGTACAAGTTAATATTCAAAGCTTGATTTCTCAAAATTAGTGATCTTATCTCTTTGTGATCCTACTCCTACTCTCTCTCTCTCTCTCTCTCTCTCTCTCTCTCTCTCTCTCTCTCTCTCTCTCTCTCTCTCTCTCTCTCTCATCTCTCTAGTTTGCCTTGAGTATTTGCATAGGTTCATACTCTTGTTAAAGTGGGGACTAAATGTAGCATCATAAATTGTAACCTTGTACAATTCACACCTCATTTTTATGCTCCTAATTTAGCGTGTCCCATCCTAGTACTCTCCTAGTTTCATTTTGGCCCTTTTTACCTCAAATTTGATCTCACCTAGCTACATGAGTGAGTGGACCCCATCTTGAGATTGTGCCTTCCTAATTACCTGCCTATTTGTCCTATGTTGGGAGGACAAGAGTGCTTTGGGCACCCTTGCCCTGACTACGACGCCTTGGTCCCCCTTAAGCAAGTCCTATTTCAAATAAGTTAGGGCACTTTCGCTCCTCGATGAGTTTTGGTCCCCCTGGTTCAATTTGACCATTAAAGGTCGACCTAATGGGTAAGTTACCTAGGGAACCCTACACAAAGATATTCTATAAATTCATTTTGATATCGCTTTCATACCCCATCATTTGTGCATCCATCAAGCATTCTCAAGCATTCAAGGCAACATTTCATCCCACCATATTCTTCAAGCATCATGGATAAATTCACATCAATCCTCATGCAATCATATATTTATGTTTGATTTTTCTATGTGTTCTCATGTTATTGGATCAATAGTTGTGATCACGTCTAAAGAGAATTGCATCAACAACTTCAATCAATCATTGTAGATTTGAGGTATATCATTCAACATTTACTTCATAATTTCTATTTCTATTTCAATTCAATTCAAGGTTAATTCCTAAACTAGGGTTTGACCTAAGGCAAACCCCCATGAAAAAACCATATTTCCTTCTTTCGATGTGTAATGAATTGTCTTTGGAGTTGTGAGTGAGGAATCCAATAGAGTAGACGATGACAATCAGGCTTAGCTTTTGAAGACACAAAAAGTAGAGGACCAAGAAGATCGACTACCCTCTATCACGAAAATTTGTGATGATCTTTTGACAGTGGATTCTGTGTGTCATCCTGATCCAAAAAACATCAAGTTTGTTTGTCCTTGATATTTAGAGGACCATGATGACTTGCTCCCCTTGGTCCCAAAAATTTTGCCCAAATTTTTCGTCATAGGTTTTGATCTATTTCCCATCCCCATATCTATATTTTCAGCTCTGTATAGTATTTAGAACATATTGTTACTATTGCTTTATGTCAATTTCCCATTGTTTGTCCTAGATCTAGCATTGCATTTCAACCCTATTTCAAATTTAGTTTCAACTCAAATGAGGAGCATTAATTTGATCTGAATTAAGCTCTTTTAGGATTGGAATTCAATTCCCTTCTTAATTTAAGGTTGGTCCCAAGAAAAATTAGTAACTTTATCAATCAAAGTGGTGAAGCCCTAATTTTCACCACTTTACACGATCATTGTCTCCACACATAATATAATCTAACAAATGATTGTAATACAATTTCCTCATAAAAGAGTGTTTCCTTTTAGGGAAAGAGAACCTAGCATAACTTCTACTATCATATCCATGACTTAATGATAAATGGTATAGACTTACCACATAAAAACAACATTTTATAATTTAAATATGTATCTAAAATTTGGCTTCAGGGGTGCTGCCCCTAAACCCTCACTGAGAGGGTGGTCCCCAAACCTCAAATAATGGAGGGTAACCCTTTAGAGAGAAATGGGCTCCTAAACCAACAGTATCCCACTTGGAGACTAGTAAGGAAGATAATCAAGCTCCATACCAACATAAAAAACTAGTTCGAATTCTTCTAATCTTATATTTATTTAGAATAAATTATCTTTTTGAGTGGTTTTATTGTAGCTTATAGTTGTATTCATTTTTTCTTAGTAAATTTGTGCAGGATAAAAGCTTGGATTTTTAGGATTTAGACTATAAAGTGTTTTAGGCATTTAGAAGCTTAATATATCTTTTCATGTTATTCAATTTTATATCACATTAGCTAATCTAATTTATAGGGTAAAATACTTGGGACACGTGGTGCATAGAGTGCAACAAAGGATATAAGATATCACATGTTTGTAATATTGCAATCAAAGTATTTATTATTGATTTAGGGGTATACAAAGTTTTCGTTGTCTAGTCAATAGATGACTCAACAAGACATAGTGATTTAAAGGTTGGTAGGAAATTATTTTGGGACCAATAAAATCTTGTGAGCAAAATATATCCTAATGTTTCTATGTCAACAAAGATTACCATTATTAAGGTTGACCTCGACTAAAAATTTGATTCATATTAGAATCAACTATGACTAGAATAGTTAAAGTTGAGTTTATTCCTTATAATAAATAATTGATTGATTAATTGATTTTGAGTTTGATAGCTATATCCCTCAAAGCATAGTTTAAGTTGTGTTATTAAAATGAGAATTGTGACCATTTCAACTATTTAATTGACTAGTTGGATTTAATTAAATCCTTAGAAGCATAATTGAAATTGAGTTTGTCAAAATAATAATTTTGATTGATACAATTTCAAAATATATGGGCCAATAAAATGAAATCAGCTCCTACATTAGATGATAAATCAATATAGATATCTTAAATACTTCTATGTAAAAAAATAAAGAACAATGTTTAGTTTTTTATTTACTTGAGTGTTATTCTATTTTACTTTAAAATTATTTAATAATTATTTTATTTTATTTATTTATTTTATTATTAAGTGCTATCAAAAGGGGATAGCTCCCTTACATTCCATATGCTGATTACATAGAACAAAAAAATAATATTTAATTACTATTCTAAATAGGGGAAAATCGCAGCCAACCTTTCTCTAATGTCTACCACATTCATGACCGAAGCCGCATTGAGCCAATTATCATTCGAGTTCAGAAATCTCTTGAAGGGACCCAAGTCTTGGTTCTTAACACCCACTCGGAACACCTCCCATGCCTCTGCTACGAAATTCCTCTTCCTCTCCCGCACGACCTTATCCTCTCGAGCCTCCTCGTCCTTAGAATCAGACTCCTCATATGGCGGCTCCAGAATGTAGTGTTCAAGGTTGAAGTAAACATCAAGAACACTAGTCCAACTGCCCGAATCCAAATCCAGAATAGCGCTCACCACCACTTGCCCATTGACCGATCTCACAAAGTCATCGATCATTTGAATGTAGAATTCTTTGGAATCTAGTATGTTGACCATTGGGCACAAAACCACCTCATAAATGAAACCATCACACCAGTGCCTTTCACCGCCCAATATGCCCCTAGCCAAATGCCAAAGTACATCCCAAGTGAGCTCGTCCAAGTGGAATAGTCTCTTGCATTGCTAATGGAATATCTCCTCCGCACATTGGTAGCTTAATCCAAAGTGATGAACCATTTTACCTTTGATCCCACGCCACTATCATCGCTCGATCTTCCCTCTTATTTATAACCAAACCACATGATATCTCTTGAAATGGCAAGAATCTCGAAAAAGACTCCCGAGTCCTATTTTCAAAATGTAGAACTCTTGTTGTTATCGAACAATGAGCTCTGTCTAAAACAGAAATAAATATCATTCCCTGTGAAACCCAAATTTATCCTTGGATTTGAAGCAACCTTATCTCCCGCTACATTCTTTAAATGTCACCTCATTCTTAATAGTCAGAGCCATTAGTCTACTATCATGATTTACCTCGGCTAGACTGGATCCAAATTGTGGTTTGGAACCTAGTCGAGTACTCTCACTCAATCACTTCTATCTGATTCCTTCTTTTTTCCTTCTGCACGAGGTGTCATAATCATCCTCTAAAATTTGTTTCAAATCATCACTCAGGATTGCATAAAAAACTACTCCTCCTTTGTCCTTAAAGTTGTACCCATGTTTGCCATGTAATGGGCAACCTTATTTGCCTCTCTGAAAACATGTCTAACCTCATAGTTGGGAAATTTATTTAAAGCATCCATAATGTCCATTAGGATCCTGTGTATTCTCCAATTGGGTATGGTACTGTTCTTGATAGCATTAATAAGTATTTGAGTACCACCTTCTATCAATATCAATTTCAAACCCTTCTCTAAGCATTGTCTTAGCCCTCTAGTGAGTGCCAAAGCTTCTGCTTCATTGTTGGTGGCTATTCCTAAATTTCCACATAAACTGAAGATCATATTGTTGTAGTCATCTCTAACTATACATCCATATCCTACCATACCTGGATTCCCTTTCATAGCCCCATCGAAGTTTAGCTTAAGCCACCCCTCTCTTGGAGCCTTCCATGTAGCCTGGGACCTCTTAACCCCCTTGCATATGATGTTGATATTGGGGGGTTTTAAAGTTCCCCATTCTTTTTGGATTTTATTGTCCCATTCAGATATGTACTCTATTCTCCTGTTGTAAGCCTTTGTATTGGCTATTTCACTTATTCTCGCTTTGATTTTATCAATATCTTTTCTATGGTTAGTTTCTTTTCTTCAAAATTTTTTCTATTCTGTTATTTCCATATTTTCCATACTAACAGGGATGGATAAATCTTCCACATCACCCCACAAACAAACTTCTTATGCAACCTCGACCACCTTTTGATGCAATTCACAAGACAATCATCCATTGTAGAGAACCAATCTAAGCTCTGACATAGCCAATTCCAACATTATTTTGCGAAGGGGCATTCATAAAGCAGATGTTTCATTGTTTCCTCATTTTGCTTGCACATTACACATACCGATGGCCCAAAAATTCCGTAGGTTTTCAATCTTTCCCCGGTTAGAATCCTTTCATGAAGTATCATCCATCAAAGGCTCCCACCTTAGGGGCAATCATCTTTTCCCAATAAAGATGGGATGGCCACTCATTATCTTCCATCTTAAGGCATTGAATCTGATACCCTATTCTAGTCGAATATTCCCCTGACCGAGCAACGCACCATACTATTTCATCTGGAACCTATCAAAGGATAATTATTCTACTCTTTAAAATTTATTCCAGTCTTTTTCTATCTTTTCCCGTTATATTCACCCCTGAAATAGGAATCCACTCAAATATGTTGTTGCTCGGGTGATATTCTCTAACATAATCAGCTACAAAGTCCCCATAGACAGCCTTTGCCTCCCTCATCCAATCCGACAGGACAAAAACACCACTTAAACTTTTGTGTCCATCCCAGGAATCAAACCAAAATTTAGTATGTTTCCCATCTCTAATTTTCTAAGTTAAGTGATCCACAATGATAGGTTTGCATTCTCTCATAAATTTCGATACCACAGAACTGCCATTGGTGTTGCTACAAGTTAAAATTTTGTTGTGATCATCATTGTCCAAATATTTTTTCTGCATTAGTTTACACCATATCTTATCAGGCATCCTATACATCTTCCATATGAGTTCTGCCCCCAAAGATAGGTTTTGCATTCCCATTTGTCTCAGTCCTACTCCCCCGTTTGATTTTTATTTGCACACCAAATCCCAATTGAGAAGCGGGATTTTCTTTACTTGTTTAGTTCCTTCCCACAAAAACTTCCTTAGAAAACTTTCCAATGCCTGTAGAGCCTCACTGGATAGTTGGAAAACTGACATGGTGTAGATTGGCATTGCTGCTAGCATAGATTTGATTGATTGTATTCTCCCTAGAAATAAAAGTCATTTGTATTTCTACAGTTCTATTTTATTCCCGCACTTTGAGATTAGATCCTCCCATAATTTTGATTTAGCCACCCTTGAGAACAATGGGACCCCCAAATACTTAGCTGGCAACTTGCCAACCTGCCAGCCCACCATACTCACAATTTTCTTCTGAGTGGCCTTCGTTGTGTTAAATAAGAATAGTTATGTCTTCTTCACATTTATGTGCTAATCTGCTGCACATGCATACTGACCCAAAGCCTCCTTGATTACCTCGACCTCCCTAATTGAGGCCTCACCAAACAACATTGTGTCATCCACGAACTGTGAGTGCATGACAGGTACCAGCTCCTCATGGATAGATATCCCCTTCCATACTGCATCCCTTTGTAGTTTGGCAATGTGCCTACTCCATGATTTGGCCACGAGGACAAAAAGGAAAGGTGATCGTGGGTTGTCCTGTCTTAATCCATTTTGGCTCTTGAAAAAACCATATAAAGTGTCATTGATAGTAATTGAAAAGTGAGGGGTACTGATACAAAATTAAATCATTCTGATCTAGTTGCTCTTAAAGCCCATTCTTCCCAAGACACCTATCAAAAAATCCCACCTTACTCCATCATATGCCTTCGAGACATCGAGCTTAACCATCATTTCCTTTTTCCTTGCGGTCACAATGGAATGAATGGTTTCAGTTGTCAGAATGATGTTGTCAGTGATCTCCCTCCCTAGTGTAAAACCATTTTATTCTAGCGAAATTAGCTTTGGTAATAGTCTCTTTAGTCTATTAGCAATGGCCTTGGTAATGATCTTATAAATCGTGTTATACAGAGCGATGGGCCTGTAATATTTAAAAGACTTTGAATTAACCTTCTTGGGAATAATGGTTATCACTGTGTTATTGAGTTCCTTGACATATTTCCCTTTAGTTCTAACATGCTCCACAAATGTACACAAATCCAATTTCATGAATCGCCAACAATTCTGAATAAAATCTTATTGGAAAGTCATCTGGTCCAAGGGCCTTATTCAAGTTGAGGCCAAATAGCACAGACCTGACCTCTTCCTCATTGAAAGGTGCTAGCAGCATCAAATTATCCTCATGTGTTATCAACTTTGGAATATCCTCCAACATTTTCTCTCTGAGATTTTCATCAGTCCTATCTTTCGAGCTCAATAGCTTCTCAAAGGATTTTTTCACAGCATGTCCAATGCTCTCTCTATCTCTTAGGCAAACACCTTATCTTGAATCTATTTCGCATATCAAATTTTGTGCCCTCCTTTCTTTGATTGAAGCATGGAAAAATTTGGTGTTTTTGTCTCCTTCATTGATCCACAATTCTATGGGCTTATCTCTCTAGTAAATCTCTTCCCTGGCTAAAACTTCCCCCAACATTTCTTTTAACTCATTTTCCTTACAAAAACGAGCCTCATTAATGCCCTCTTCCAATACCTTCTTGTTTAATGCTTCAAACTCTACTTCCAATCTTTCTTTTTTTTGAAAAAATATCCTTGAAAATAGTTTTGTTCCATACTTTAAGTTGTTCCTTGATAAATGAAAGCTTTTTCAAAAAATAATAGCTTGGAGTACCTTTTACATGGCTGCATTGGTTCCACCAATCTTCTAGTCACTCCATAATCAATTTGTCTCTCCACCACATATTTTGGAATTTGAAATGGCCACTGCCTCCATATGTTGGTTCGACAATAGCAAGTTGCACTAGATAATGATCTGAGATGCTTAATGGTAGTACTTTTGAAGTTATTAGAATTCCTTCCTGCAACTAGTTGATCCCCACCAAAAACCTATCCAGTCGCTCCGCAATGCTGGAGAAGCCTTTCCTTCTATTGGTTTAGATAAACCAACCTTTTGACGACTTGCAGTTGGATACTTCTATTTTTTGCACAAACTCCCTGAAATCTATCATGTCTTTTATGATTTTGCTTGCTCCCCCTTTTTTTTTTCCATAAGATCTAGTATTGCATTGAAATCGCCGCCCATAATTATTATTTTATTGCCATTGGCTTGTGCCACCTGATAAATCTCATCCCATAAGTTCCTTTTGTCCTGGGATTGAGTGGGCCCATATATGTTCCACAAGTCAAAGTCACATTGATTGAGTCTACTGCATGCCTTACACCTTATCCAATTGTTACCACCTTCCATGACATCCAACTCAATGAAGGCCGACTTCCATAAAATCCCCAAGCCACCTACCCAACTAGTAGCCGCTTGGAAAAAACCTTGCCATTCTCTACAAAATCTCATGAACCTATCACCCTCCTCCTTGCTGCATTTCATTTCCTGAAGCATAACTATGTCACTGTCTAATTTCCCTAGATGTCATTTTAACATCTGACATTTGTCAGGGGCTGTTATGCCCCTGGTTTTCCATGAGAAGATCTTCATTGTTTCCCAAGGGCTATCTTGGATCCCTTGGTAATTTCATTTTGAGAAAATTTGAAATGCTTAGAAGATCCTTCTATGCAGCCTCTTCTTCCCTTTTGATTTTGTTTGATTTTTGTCCCCTACATAATTTTATTCTATTCGTGCTCGCTATTAATGATTGTTCGATACTTCGTCTTTCAGTAATTCCTAGTTCATCCCCTTCCGTCTCCGCATTTGATAATTCCTCTCACCTCGACTGTAAATCTTGAGTGATTCCATCCCTGCAATCCAATATTATCGGATAATTCTAAACCAATGTTTCAGTATCTTTGTTCTATGCAGTCGCCTTCAGGAGAGAGACAAGGGGGTTCATTCTCCACTTTTTTGTATTCAATACAAAGTGATTTCTCATGGTCTTCATGAATTTACTTTTGTTTAGGCCTCCATTATTTCTTCTCTTTCTTAGGGATTCAAAAGTTATTTGTTGAGTGATTTCGTTTTTGACAATTCAAGCAAAATAAAATTTCCTCCTCAATCTCAACTGATTGAATCCAGTCCTTCCCCAATGCATGAAGCCTAACCTTCGATGAAATTTTCTTAACCGATGTTATTTGCAATCTAGCATATAGATAGGAGTCGCCTTGCACTATGTTCGCATCTATATCCATCAGCGTGCCCATAAACCTCCCGATCTTTTCCGGCGCTTTCTTAGTCCAATATTCCATTGGTAAATTGTTTAGCCGAATCCATATTGGTTTTTCATATGGTTTAGTTTTGAGCGGATTGAAGTTCCTATGCCATTGTTGGATATATAATGGTTTAGCATCCATAAACCATATGCCTCCCTCTAGAACTTTCTAGCACTCTTCTTCGGACACAAAAATTACAATAAAAAACCCTTGGGGCAAGAATTTGGTGATTGAGGGATTTTCCAAGCATCCTCGATCCATTTGGTGATCCTTTTACGATCCGCTCTGGCTCCTATGAATTTGCAAATTATTACCAAGTCCTTAAGGAAATCCACATCCTCCTTGATCTCCTTGGAGACATCGATAGTTTGGACAAAGTCTTCGCACATGTGCTCTTCGGCCCCCCTGTAGCCATCCGCAACACCAACCTTTGCATCATCCGCGCCCTGCAAAAAATTGCTTTGCCCCTTCCACTCCATTTGACTATTTAGTTTTTAAAATTTCATGAATTTGATTATAAAAGTTTTTTTTTTCCTTTGAAAACTTTGTAAGTAGATTATTTTATTTTATTTATATTGTTTGCTATATTTTTAATTTTATTTCAAGAATTAATTTAACTTGAAAAAATATGTTTATTTACTTAAAGATTTATTTTATTATTATTTATCCAATCAAGAGTATTTGAATTAGCTACAAGATATTATGCATTGGACAACAAGATATATGATACACCTATGCAAACTAGCATACTTATAGTTAGAAAAATATATGTAGATGACGTCAAAAGATATCATTTTCTAAGTGTCTATTTTGTTTTGTTTTAAAATTCTAGTCATTATATGCAAGATAGCGTAAATTAAACATAAAAATAATATATTTCAGACATTTGAAAGAAGTGTTTTTGATATTAAAGAGTAACAAAATGAGGGTGTTGACCTTATTACAACCATAGCTCAACGATGTTAAAGAAAATAACAACACAATCATTAGAAACTAGTCCAACAATAGATCGTAAACAACATTAAACCCCCAACTAAGGTATAAACCAAAGTTCAATAGGAAAGCAATAGCTAGAAAAAAACACATAAAACTACTACAGTGTTCATCATGGGAACCCAACTCCATAAAACAAAAACAACAGAAATCAGTAAACTAACAATA